>NW_003307572.1:1215916-1220619 GCF_000143455.1 Volvox carteri f. nagariensis | reverse complement strand
GGCTGGGAGGTGCATTAGTCTGAACAACAGGCGCGGCGGTGGCAGGAAATAGCAACAGCAGCAGGCGCGGCGGCGGCGGGAACTAGCAACGGAGTAGCAGCGGCAGCGATGGCAGTGGGGCTGGGAGGTGCAGTAGCCTAAACGGCAGGCGCGGCGGCGGCGGGAATTAGCAACACAGCAGCAGCGGCAGTGACGGCGGTGGGGCTGGGAGGTACCAGATGGTGCCATTTGCACAGCAATCACATAGTGCTAAACGCAGTGACGTTTCTTATTGGTGCTGCAAATTGTCCACGTTCACATGACTTCTGGGCAGCAAGAGGGGAAAAGCCGTACAATTCCGGACCCTGGTCCGGAAGTGTACAGCATGGTATAAAGTTCACATGGCTGCAAATTCAAATCTGGGAAGTTGTTTCGTGGCTACCGAACTTTGTTGATTGCATCATTTAAATCCTGGCCAGAACCTGCCATAGAATAGGATGCTCTTTTGTCATGGCGGGACCAAATGCTTGCTTGCGTAGAAGCATTAGAAGCTCGACGATTGATACAAACATGAATGTTCTGGTACTCCTACACATTGTGATCATTCTTACTGGTCACATTAGCCAGTTTGCCATGTCATTGAATGCGCTGGAGGTGGCATCCAAACCACGAAAGATCATTTAGACCGGATGTTGCTCCGGACTCCTCCCAGCCTTTTCACTGCACCAACTGTGCCAACTGGTTTGGTAGTCGGTCACATGCATATCGGCACCAGTGCAAAGACAGGGGGTGGAGTATGGCCGCCGCCGCGCCTGCGGTTAAGACTAATGCACCTCCCACATGTTTTAGCTAGTTACATCAACAATGCTGTGCCTGTGGGACGGTGCGAGCTGGTGACTTAACTTGTCATGCTTGAACACAGCAGGAGAGAATCTTTGCTAATTAAACCTTAAATACATGCCTTAAGTATGTAACATATGGCTTCAAATTAACAACAGGGTGTAAGGGAGCTGACCGAGTAAGGCATGGCAACAGGCCAAAAGGAAGTTGCCCTGCTAGCTGGCATATACTGATCTTTTGCGTTGGATAAGTGCAGCTAAGCCTAAGGGCTTTGTTTACGGCCGCGCCTGAATGCATATCAAGTCACTGCAAGTGGCTGAAACGAAGGTAATTCAAGTGCACTCCAGAATCCCGGCAGGGATGCTGTATAGTACATTGTGCACATTGTTATAGAGGTAATATACTATGCAGCATTTCAGAAGGGATTCCGGAGTCCATATGGCATATAATTGTCATTTTTTAGAAAGGAACAAAACATGAACACATAGCCAGCATATGACCATTGGGAACATGACTGAATTTACACATATGAGTGGCGATTCATGATCAGTCATGCTGCACAAGGAGCATGACAACTGTCATGACCATGACTCTGCCTCATGACCGGTAACATGACCGGTCATGAGGCCTCATGAGTGGTCATGAGGCAACATGACCAGATCTATGACAGGAAACCCCCCGCATGACCACATCCATGACCAAGTCGTTCCCCGAGCTTGCTGTGGCCACGTGGAGTTTGCTGGTGTTACCTCATGCAGTGGTGTGTACCCAATTAATGGGGCCATCAGTGCTGGTGGCTCAGGTGGTTTGTTGCTTGTCACCAGTGGCTGCATCCCAGCCATCCCGATGGTGTTGGGAACAATGTGTTCCAAGGGCCATGCACTTACCCGCTGAGAAAGCATCTGCACGTATGGTGGCACCATCACTGTTGAGGTGAGGCTGTCACCTGCCGGCAGGGCCTCGGTAACACCACTGCCTGCTGCTGGGGGCTCTGTTACACTGCCTGCTGGCAAGGCTGCAGTGATGCTGCCTGATGCTGGGGCCGCAGCAATACTGCCAACTGATGGGTCTGCAGTGGCACTGCCTGCTGGCATGGCCATGGTGGCCATGCCTCCTGGCTGGGCATCGCCTACTTTGCCTACTGGTGAGGCCATGGTAATGCTGCCTGCTGGTGGGGCCTCAGCGACGCCACCTGCAGGCCAGGCCTCGGTTACAGCAGTAGTGCCTGCCATAGTGACACTGCCTGTCGGCAGAGTCTCTGTAATGCCGCCTGCTGGAAGGGCCTCTGCACTGCTGTCTGCTGCGACAGCACTGCCTGTTTGCGATGCCTCAGTGATGCTACATGTCGGCAGGGCCTCAGCAATATCACCTGCCAGTAGTAGTGGTGCCTTTGTCACACAGCCTGCCAGCAAGGCCTCGGCACTACTGGCACTGCAATGGTTGTAGTCGACGTTAAAGCCATGAGTCGTTACAAGGGACGGACATTCAGCTCCTCCTTGAGGACCCACAACCTTGTTGCATGCTTTTCCAGCCAGGTTACCTAGCCCGGGCTCAAGATTGAGGCATGCGCCCTGGTGATCAGAGCACTCCTTCGATCTAGTTTGGGATCCCAGCCTTAATTTGCTGACCCCAGGTTCTGCGATAGGCTCCGTGGCAAAGGCAGTAGTGGAGGCGCTATTACCACTGTTGCTTGAAGTGATGCGCCATTTTGACAGTTTGCTGCTGGTATTCACCTCATGCATATTCACCGGTTGTGGCATGGACAATCGTTGCTCAGGCATGACTGGCCCAGCACCAACCCATGGGTCAGTTTCCACCATGGTCAGGCCGAGATTTTTGTCGGGTGCAGCATCACCAGGTGTAGCAAGAGAAGGGGGCATTTCGTTGGTAAGTTGTGGTAAGCCGAGCGGAACCTGCTGGAATGTTCTGCTCCGAGCATCGTTGGTGCCACCGCTACATTTTCTGGCGCTAGTCGTGTCTCGCGTCAACACCTCAGAACCAAGGCAGGTTGATGCCCTCAGCAATAATGACCCACGTGACGATGATGGGGCTCCCAGTAACGGAACCATACACGGCAGCTTGCCGGCACCATCAGCAGTACTGCAGGTAAGCACGGACAGAACTTCTTCATGCACCTGTTGCATCTGCTGCTGCTGTAGCCACACATGGCTTTGCCAGCGAACCACACCAGCCTGCCAGTACTCCATGGCGCGTATCGACTCCCACAATGCTGCATAAATGGCGAATTCAGACACATCATCCTCTTCCATCATCGTTGTAGTAGCGGTACCACCAGCTCCTGTACCTATGCCACTGCCGTTGCTGATAACAATGCTTGCAGCCACGTCATTAGTGATGGTGGAGTGGGCCTCACTGAAGTCCGCTTCTGAACCATCGCCGCCACCTCCTTGCCGGATAAGGACCCTGCCGCTGCTGCCACAACCGCTGCTAAGACCCAGCAGCTTGTCGCTGGTGGAATCACAAGCATTGTGCAGACACTGCTCTGCACCAGTGCTCATGCGGTGGATTTGGCTGGTTCCTGTTTGACTCGCACAGCCACTCTGCTGACCTGTCAAGTTGCTGAGCTGCCTGAACTGTCCCTGGGGCCAATGTGATTGTCGTTTCCCTGCCGACTGACTGAGCCGCTGGCCTCGATCCACTTGGCTCAAACCGGATCGTTGCCCCAAGCCTGTCTGGTAGCTTACCAGACGACTCACCGCGGTAAGACTGTACCGCTGGCCCACCAACTGGCCAACCGGAGCTGAGGGTCCACTACTCCAAAGCACACGCCGCTGCACAATGCGTGACCTGGTTCCCCCGCTCGCCACATTGCTGCTGACACTGGTGACAGGGCCACTGGTGTTGGCATCGGTATCCAGCGTGGGATTGAATCTCACCACCGGCGTCATGACGACGGGTTTCCCGATGGGTACAGGCCGGTACTTGGAACAGGCGAACTCTCGTCCCCCTTCCCGTCCAAACCTCGAGTGTCCCAGGTACTCGAAGCGCCGATGTCCTTGGTAATCCAAGATACGTTGCGCTATCAATCCACACAAATTGTTCAGTTGCTCGTCCCCCAGCATCCAATCGTTATTCGAGACCTGCACGGTATGTTGAGGGTCAAGTTATTCCTAGGTCTTGATCATCCAGGGGACTGTCAGAGGCAGCGAAGGGGACACGGGCGACCAGCAAACCAAAGTCCTTTGCCATTAAGGACAATATCAGGCGTTTTGTACTGACCCGTGCAGCCGATTCCTCGTGCACTTATCTAAGGCCTTGTAGTCGCCCCGGCCTGGTTAACACGTCACGTTCTATTAAGATAATGTGATCAAGTGGCCCAGACGCCTCCCACTCTGTAACAACAACAACAACAACAACATGCTATTAGCTCCTAGGAGCTCTTTTCCAGAAGGGACAGCTTTCGCACCTGTGGCCGGTTGAGACGATGTGAGCTAAAAGATATGAGCAGTTGGTTCAGCTCAAGCCGCCTGAGGGAGGACCTGGAAGCGGATGCGCTGGAGGAGGGAAGGGCAGAGGCAATACCTTGGGCAGTATGCCACATGCCATGTCGCCTTTGGCCGTGGAGGTGCGTGTGGCTCAGGTTCTGGCTTTCACTCCCGCTCTTGCCTTGGCCACGGGTCTGGACCCCGGATCTATTCGGTTGATCTCCCCCTTGTCGGTCCTCCCAACACGCAGCCTCCTCTGCATCACCACTGCTTCCGGCACTCCAACATCCTCCATTTTCAGTGCCACTGCCGCCACTACCACGGTTAGGCCAGCAGCCATACTTGTCAGCCTTCAACACGCCCCAGCAACCGCGCCCACGGGAGTCATTGCAATCGGAGTTGGCGTTGCTGCCACCAGCGGTGCTGCCAAAACTGGGA
>NW_003307572.1:1208509-1215866 GCF_000143455.1 Volvox carteri f. nagariensis | reverse complement strand
ATGTTTTCTAATTTTTAAACTTGCAGCCACATTAACAAACTGAGGAACATGCTGCCGATATGATGCAGGGCAAAGGTGAAAGCCAAGACGAAGAAAAACGGAATGAGCCGAGAAGGAACGGCATGGGGGAATAGGAGGACAAGGAACGGGCTGGCCGACACAAGAAACAGACACCGTAAAGATTACCCACAAGCCAGCCACACTGAAACCAGTCACACGGTGGCCCGCCAGCCAGCATGAAACGGCGGCATTCCTTTGAATATCAGCAGGTTATTAAACACATATAAGCACCTGATGATATCCCCAAAGCCCGTGACCCTACGCACATGCTGTAGCCCGGGGCCTGCCTAGCAGGACGGGTTCGGGGTAAAAGATAGGCCGGCGTGTATATGGACTATATGGCGGGCATGCATGTGTACGGATCCACAGATTCCGAGAAGCTGCCGGCCTTGCAACCCAATTGGGTACTATCCCACCACGTCTGCCACACAAGCCCCAAAGAATCAACAACACATCCCATGACCCAACATTACACCAAAACCCTGCACCAACCTGCACCGTTGTGAACTCCATATTCCGGGGCACGATGGTATCAAGGTTACGCAGGATGGACCGGCCCACCAGGAGCCCAAGAGTGTCGCTCAGGGCGCCATCCAGGTTGCTCATTTCCTCGACGTGGATACCAAGCTGACATACTTCCATGACCGAAAACATAACGGCAATGAGCAGCAGTATGATCACCAAGTGTAGTACGGCAGGTACAGCGTTGAATAGCGTTCGTACCATGATGCCGACGCGACCTTGAAAAGCCAGTGTGGACAGAAGCCTGGTCAAGTATGTAGGAGAAGGAAGTAGGAGACAAGGTTGGGATGTTAAAAAAACGACGGAAAATTACCAGACACTTCACCACACACGGAGACGGAAAAAATAAAAAAAAAACAAATCAAATCCAAGCGAGACAACCCGGCGGATGGATACATCAGCGCCATCTAGCTGTGCCTCCTTCCTGTGTGGCGCTGCAGCTCCCTTATTCACCCTCACTTGGCAAGGTAAACCTTTCCTCTTGAGACACACACAGTCGCCAACCTTTTCTGCTTCTCATGCACCCGGACAACACACACACCTGCCGAATAGCAGCACCAACGTCATTGCCTGGATCATGCCATAAATTGTCCACATACGGGATAGTCCGTCCGCGTTCACAAGGACCTCCGCCAGTGCCTCCCAGTCTGCAGTCCCTGCGGGGTCATCTGGCAGCAGGTACCTGCCCGGGGTGCTGGAACTCGAGGGCAGTGACAGCCCCAACGAGTCCAGGGACGCCTGAAGCAACAAGAGGTCATAGCGCAGTGTAGGACAGCGTGATATGGACTGGAAGGAAGCAAAAGGCAAAGACGTGTGGGCCAGCATAATGAAATGAAGGGAAATTGGTTAACAGAGGCTGTTACCAATGAGAGCCAATGGTCGAGTAGTCAGGCATCCGTACCCTGTAGTGTGTACCGCTTTGCTCCGGTGCAAGGTATTAATACCCTAGCCGCACTGTAGTAGCTGGCCGCTGAAAAGGCCTCTTAAGATGCTGGGAACATGCTCTCGCGTATGTGTGCCATATTATTGGCGTGTGCCGTACTGTCTACGACAGCTACCACACGTACCTTGAGCTCTGCGCTCTGGCTGGGCTGTAGCACATCCGGATTTGTCTTGAGCGGCAGTAGCCAGCGTGCCCGGGCGCCCTCTATGTCGTCGTACACCCGGTAGTGCTGACGCGCTGAGAATACGGCTGCCTTCTGTACCATAAATGCCGTATGTTGTTACAGGGTGGTTAACTTCGCCAGCGGCCCCCTTTCCCGGGGCAGTCCCTGCTCTCCCCTGCTAGAGGGGCACCCTAATCCGTCACCCCATCCGACTTCAGAATGTATTCGTTGGGTTCGGCAACTCACCACCAGCATCCAACCAAATCTAGCGGATCAACGGCGCATCAACTTAGTTCCTGGTCAGCTCGCAAGTTGATATTATCACGTCCTACACCGTCCATAAGATGGGGGGCCACCTCCCATTTCATCACTCCTCAAACACCCGAGGAGCCGGCAGGCGGATTTGAACCCGGGTCGACTGGGTCGACCGGGAGCAGAAGTCAGGCCTTAACCTCTGCCAGCCGCCTGCCAGCCTGCCTGCCGTATATACAGCGCACGCCGTCACCAGCATCACACAGACCATCAGATCCACGATGAGGTTGCCGAAGCGGTGCCACTTCTGTTCACATGAGAATTGGAGCGGTGGGTGCTTGTATGGGCCCGGTTTTGGCTAGCTGATTGTGGGCTCCTAGGGGTTTGCTGATCCAAACGATTTGGCACAAAAATGTTTCCTTTGATGTGGCCTGGTTCAAGTACCTTAAAGCTATCATCTGCTTTTTGCTCGTTTTGTGTTCAGGGCTTTTAGGCCCGGACTTGTCTGTGTTTCGTGGGCCAAAGACTTTACATCATTTGAGAGCTGGTGTGCGCTGCCTTTGGTGTGCGCTGCCTTTGGGATGGCTTGTTAAACTGAAGGCGTGTTCAGTGGGCGTGTGTTGGGATGGGTCCACCTGGCGGTGTTCACTCCCATCCTGCAAAACTCTACTCCTAAGCGCCACACCGTCTGCCCCTGTACTTCCCCTCCCTACGTTACGTTACGTTGTTGTCTCGAGGATTCGGTGTAAGCCCCACCCGACTAAAGCTCCAGTCCGCCCCACACCGGTATGAGATACTTTCATCAGGTCGCCGCTATATAGATTCGAAGTCGTCTGAGCCCACCAAGGAGGTTCATGTTGCACCCACCCCGCCATGGTGACACACCTGTTGCGAGTTGAGATCACTGCTGCGCCATGCTGCTGCCGTCCTTGCGGTTTGCATCGCCACAACCACCACAAACACCATCGTCAGCACCCACAATGCCGCCAAGTCATGTCCAGCCACCGGTCCCAATACCTCCGCCACTATGCTGTTCGAGGATGATGATGATGACGATGACAGCGATGATGATGGTGACGATAATGATGATGATGATGATGATGGTGATGATGATGATGATGATGATGATGATGATGATGATGATGATGATGATGATGATGATGATGATGATGATGATGATGATGATGATGATGATGATGATGATGATGATGATGATGATGATGACATTGAGGAGGTGGATGAAGTTGCGTCCGACCTCCCTAGGTATGTCAGCGCCGGCAAGCCCGTGAAAGTGAACGACAGCTCTATACCGCCGTACGCACGCCACAGAAAGGACATCTTGACGTAGCCCAGCACTCTGTGATGATAGCTGAAGACCAGGAACTCAACGGTAAGTGAACGGGTGAGGTGGTCAAGGTAGTTGGAGTCCTGCGAAATGCAAGGTGAGGGCAGGTGTAAGTAGTAAGATTTGGGCAAAAGGTTGCAAGCACCGGGCTCAACAGTTGTAGTAGGGGGTAGGAAAGCTGTACAGGAGGTGACGGTTGCACGTGCGTCTGTGGAGGCACGAGCAGCAGACATGCTTTCTTTTAGCGCTCGAGACACCAGTAAGCCTGCGATGGGACCGAGAGGTACTGGTGAAGCTGTCCAAACGAACCAAATGAAAGACTATCTGAGAAACGTAAAGCTTAACCTGGCTAGCTGCAGGTTTTGCCACGAGTGAGTGCAGGGTAATGTGCTGCAGCTGGTGGTGGTGGTGCTGGTGGTAGTGTTAATGGTGGTGGTGGTGAAGCTAGGGCTTTCGACTGGGGTGTATGGGCAAGTGGTTTGGGACGTTGAGACCGTGCTCCTTGTCGAGGCGCCGAAATGCTAATCCTCGAACATCCCGAAAAAAGAAAAAGGATTGATTTTAAGGGACCTCAACCTTGGCGACAATTCATGGGACTACTGGCAATATACATGTACTAACGTTGGAAAGTGCTCTCGAGACGCTGTGCATGTATGTTTCCCCTAAAATTATGCTGTAAGGTCTGGCACTTTTACAGCTATCGGTGTTACATACAGTAGGGTTGAGAGTTGCCCTAGCAATTCATTGTTTCACTAATGCTTTCATCCGCCAAAAGCGCCTATCCGTGCTGACTCTTTCTCCCAAAACCGTCACCTGACACCATGGGTACTGATCCCATCAATCCAACGCGCCACCCGGAGGCGCACATCGCCGCCCTTGCATTTAAATGTGGCACATGCATTGCCACTACACCAGGTACCAGACTCGAACCGGACTGCAGAACCGGGGGACGATCCAAGGTGCACTCCCTATATAGATCATTCCGTCTTTGCACCACTCCAGATAGATAAGAGCTTGCAAACTCGTCGCCATGTATTCGCTTCCTTTGGAACGGAAAATATGCTATTGTCGTTATGAATAGTCGCTCATTCGCTGTTTACTATGCGCGATGTGTTTGTGCGTTCGTGTAAGAAAGCCATACCTGCAAGAAGGTGACCATGTCTTTGAGCCGCTGGGCCGTTGTCTCCGCCGGGACGAGTACCGGGAAGCCATCAGGATAGCCCTGCACCATGCAGCATGAGGCAGACAGTGATAAGGGCGGTGGGGCTGTATCCAAACACCAAAAACGTAGCATTGCGTACATGTATCCACTACGGGAAGCCGAATAATGGGGGCCGTCGAAGAACAGTGTCAGGCTTTGGAAGGGGGAATTGCTGTAGGGGTTGGTTCTTGCTGGTTTGGTTGCTGTAGGCGGGCTTGGGTTGCGGTGGTGGTGGTGCTATGATTAGGCTGCAACGTGACTTATTTAATACTAGGATGCAAAGACTCTGCAGGAGCAAGCTGCACACTGTGCACACTCCGCAACTAAAGAAGTACAAACTAGACGGAAATTAAAGCAGCCTGATGTTCATTTGGCGTAGCACAAAGCACGGGATCCCAGTTACATGCAAAAGAAACCCCAGCAAGACGCTGTCGCACGTGTCAGTGTGTACATACCGTATGCGGGACATTAGAAGTGTGCTTATGCAGTTTCTTGCCTTTGTTACCCGACCCGTGTCACAACCGGCAACAGCGACACTGGCCAGGCTGTTGCCCGTGTCTGCATGCTGTGATACGGCCACCTTAATAAAGGTTGACAGGCATGCACGGTTATCCAGTATCGTCACGCTCGTCAGCAACATTAACAAAGCTATAAAGTAGGACCCTGCTCGCTTAGCAAGAGATGATGCCCAGAAGTAACTGGGCCTAGTAAGACTTGTTATTCGGTGTGTGGTAGTATCCCTGGGCATATGACTGAATCTGCATCCGCCGATCGGTACTTTTCTGAAGTCGTGATATGACAGTGGTGGCTGGCAGAGGTTAAGGCCAGGTGGCTAGCAGAAGTAAAGGCCTGACTCTGCTCATGGAGGTCCAGGGTTCGATTTCACCTGCCGTCCCCTCGATGGGTGAGGGGTGTTGAAATGGGAGGTGGCCACCCATCTTATGGATGGTATAGGGCGTGATATTAGCAGCTTGCATGCTGAAGTTGTGGCGCCGTTGATCCGCTAACCGAACTAAGTTGTGGCGCCGTTGATCCGCTAGATTTGGTTGGATGCTGGTGGTGAGTTGCCGAACCCAAAGAGTACATTCTGAAGTCGGATGGGGTGAACAGATTAGGGTGCCCCTCTCGCAGGGGAGAGCAGGGAATTACCTCCGGAAGGAGGCCACTGGTGAAGCTGTGCCACCCTGTAACACCCTATAACACCTTATAACAACTACAACAACAACAGTGATTTCCCAGCCTATGTTCCGCACCTACACGTGGTCGCATGTGACTATGGTTTCTTTCACTTTTACACCTTTTATATCATATGTTTGCGCTTCTCTCTTATTTGACCTTTTGGCAAGCAGGAGAAGGTACTTGGGCTTACAACTCGGATAGGGAAAGTTTGCAGTACGCTACGGGGTAGAGCATCATAATAACCCCCACCATATAACGACACACAGGTCCATGCTTCCACAAATGGATATGTTGTCGTGTAGCCGGTGACCCGGTTGATACAGTGCCGCGGCTGTACCTTGCTTGTACTAAAATGCCGCACCTTGAGGGCTCTATGGTAGAAGGCGTAGGGGGCCCCAGTCGGGGCTACCTCTTCCGATTCAGAGGTGGTGTTATAATACTGTGATATGTCGGGTGCCAGCCAGCCATCGTAAAGTGTGGAAGTGGGCAGGAAAACGGCATCCACACCATACGGATGGCGGCTGTTGCGTTCTTGGCCAAAGAGGCGGCTAAGAATGCTGCGGGTGCTGTTGCCGCCCTTGTGTGACGATATGTCATACCTGTCGAATATCACACACAGGACAGTGAAAGGGCATGCAACGAGCCGGCATCTGGAGTGTGCACTAACGTTATACCACTAACGTGGTCGTAGTCATTAGCACAGTCGTGATTGTGCACGGTGAGGCAGAGAAACACAAGTAACGTGTTGCAGCACCATCACCAAGACAGAGTTGTGGAGCCAAGAAGGATTATGAGCTCGTCCCCTTTAAATCCGCTACCAATTCCGGAGCCCACAACATTTGGCCCCTAACCCGATTTTATCTTCTGTGCCCTCAAGTTGAGACCCTGAAGTCCAGATCCTAACGTGACACTGTCACATCAGTTGACTAAGGCACTGACAAGGCATGTGTGTACAAGACACCACCTCACAAATTTTAAACCCTAGAACCCATCTTCAAACCCAGATCCGTTCCTTTCCCCTTGCCCCCTCCAGACCTGTTGCAGTCGGCACTCAAGGGGCGTGCAAACCCTCTCCCTGGCCCAGCCCCTGCTGGTAAGCTACAGCTGCTGTTATCAATCGGCCGTCGTACGGCATGCAGCATCACACCACCCACTAGCGGCAGATATCGGAACAGCCGTCGATCACGACGTGGGTTGGGCTCATCCAATAAACCCAAGTCCAGTACGGCTTCTGTAGGTACGGGCAGGTAGCCAATTGTGGAGGATGAGGCTGGGTCGGAGGGGGCGGTGTGGCCACTGCGTGATATCACCAGCGTCTGGCGCCCGATGCGACTGGAGCCGCTACGTTCAGAGGTTTGCTTGCTGCTAATGCCATCACGAATAATGCCGGAGATGCTGCTATGGCTTCTGCGTTTTCTGCTGCTGCGACCGGCTATCCTGCCCGGGGTGGGCGTCGTCTTTTTGTGGGTAGCACCAGCAGTTGTGCTACTGCTACCGCTACCGATGCTCCTACTGCGATATAGGCCAGTGGTAACTACAGTAGCACGATCTGCTCCTTCATTCTTATTTTCAGCTTGTGTGGTCCCCCGGTCCCCAGCAGCTCGCAGCCCACTAGCAAGGTAACGGCTTCGTCGACTACTGCTCTGGTACCAGTTACTAATGCTGCTTTCCTCGGGACTCGGGCTGAAAGAT
>NW_003307572.1:1167253-1207253 GCF_000143455.1 Volvox carteri f. nagariensis | reverse complement strand
TGTGTCTGTAATGGTATTGGGTGAGTACAGGGTGTTGCCTCGGTCTTCCAACGCTTCTCAAATTGTTTTCCTTGGCTTGACGAGGATCCTCTTTGGTCTTAGATGCTTTTGTGGTATGTAGATACTTAAGTGGGGCTAGCTGCTGTTAGATGCTTTTGTGGTATGTAGATACTTAAGTGGGGCTAGCTGCTGCACTCGGATCAAACACTACAATGAGGGTGGTCTGCACCAGGGGCTGTTTTGCACATAGGCAACCAGTGAACTGTCATAGGGCATGAAATATACATTTTTCAGGAACCTGATTACCCCCTCTTAGTACTATCGTACGATAGAGCTGAATGCCTTCTGGGGCTACTCGAAGCCTACTGCAAAGCGACGGGTATGGCCGCGAATGCCGCCAAGTGCGAGGTCCTCATTTTTGGGGGTGCTACACGTGAGCGGAAGCGGCTTATTGAAGCTGAGTACCGGTTAGGTGGGGCGGGGTTGCGGGTGCTGACCGGCAATGAGACGGCACGGTATCGCGGGTTGCACTATGGCCCAGGAGTGCAGTTCTCAGCATGCACCAAGCAACTACTCACAGCAGGGAGGCGGGCCACGTTTGGGCTCAGCACCCTGTGTCGTGATAAGAAAATTACCACCCCCAAGCTATGTATGTCTCTCTACAATACACTAGTTGTACCAGTGTTTTCTTATGGAGCGCAAGTTTGGGGACCTGACTTCATTAATGTGAATTTTGAAGGTGCTATGGCTAATCCCATGGTCCAGGAACAGCGTGCTTACATGCGAACCATAGTTGTGGTGAGGAGCCCGACTATGGTTTCCCTATATCGCGAGCTGTCACAGAGGCCACTCCAGTTCCATTGGACCAATCTTGTACTTAGGTTTTGGAGCTCTGTGGTTAAGAGGCCGGGAACGCTGTGTCACCGGGCATTTGTTGCCGACCTGGAGTTGGCACTTGGGGGCGTCTCTGAGTGTTGGGCAAGCAAGGTACTAGCCTTTCTTACTAGCTTAGGAGTGGAACCCCCCACTAATACGCGCGGTAATGATCTTATAGCGTACTACACCACCCTTAAACTGCCAGTTGAGAGCATTCTTAAGGTATTTGCCAAGCGGCTTGATGCACGGTGGGAGTGCCCGAATACCTTGGGTGACCCCTGCGTCTTCCCCATAGGAATTACCGGAGCCAAGGCGTGTCGCTATATGAACTGGATGGGAGCTGCCCCGCCTAGGGGTGCGCGTCTCGATTGGTTGGAGCACACTAAAGGGACCATGCCCCAGCGACTTCATCATGTGCTCATGCGTTTTCGGTTAGGCTGTTAGGAGTTAGAGGTTAATAGGCCTAATGGGCGTGAGCGCACTGCGTGTACCTGCAGGCTTTGCGACTGTGGAGCGGTTGAAGATGAGTTGCATGTTTTCGAAGAATGTCCCGCTTACAAGAGCATACAGGCTAAGTATGATGGTGATCTAGTCTTTAAGGGGTGCAGCATGCGCATCATTATGACTGAGGCGCCACCCCTGGCATTAGCCAGGTACCTCTCGGAAATTTGGGAGGCCAGGCACGTCACGCTGAGGGGCTTCACCCTGAAGTGGACGAGGGAGAATGAAGATGACCTCCCGTGTACCCGCATCAATACCAATACAACGTCCATGGCCCCCCCGGCTTTTACGGACACACCCGCACTTGTGTGCGGAACTTGTAACTTGTAACATACCAGGTGTGGAACCACGAGAGGTTGGCTGTTGCAACCCATGATTTTTGGGCGGGGCCCCAGCGTGAAGCGCCCAGGGGGGCCCCGACCTGTAGGATTGCCCATGTCCGTGTGTGTGTGTGTAACGGACCAAACATAATATCTCGCCCGGCTGAAACGCGTTATAGGTACTATACAGCATTCTCTATTGCAAGGTATCTCGCATGTAGCCAACAAAAATCGTATGAGCACAAACAAGTTTGGCTGCCTCAATTGACCGAGGCCAAAGTCACATCAACGCCTCTCGCGCTAAATTTCATCTCAAAAGGTACCGCGTATCTCATATTTGAATTCTTAGATGACGGCGTATGATAACTCGAACTCCCAGGCCTTGAGTGTGTAACGGACCAAACAGAATATTTCACCCGGCTGAAACGCGTTATCGGTACTATACAGCATTCTCTATTGCAAGGTATCTCGCATGTAACTAACAAAGACCGTATGAGCACAAACAAGTTTAGCTGCCTCCATTCACCGACCTCAAAAGCCACATCAACGCCTCTCGCGCTAAATTTCATCCCAAAAGCTGCCGCGTATCTCACAATGGAAGCTTGTGTTACCATTTGCCGGCATGGGCAATCCGACTTGCCACCAGCAGGCCAACATAATTTGCTTTCATTTCTGTATGAAATACACAAGCTGCTTGTCTGTACATTTACTTTGGCCAATGCACGGGGCCTCCGAAGAGTTGCAGCGTGCCGTGATGAAGCTTGTGGCAGTAGAGTGCTTCCTGTAGCCGCATGTAGACCACATACAGGTCAGCAACCGATGGGTGTGCCACGGAATAGTCCCGAAATCGCTCGAAAATACATTCGTTACACAAACACTACCTCCCACCATGTTGACATTACTCATCAATTGTCACACTTGCCACCCTTGCTACCGGCCTGTACGGATGCAGAGGGGCCCCGCCCTTTTTCCGGCTTCCTTGAAGCCGACACCCAATCTTGTTCCTCTGGCAGGAAACAACCAGATTCACATCAAGATGCCGAAATACAAGCACTGGATGGGGTTGCCGCTCGAGAAGGCAGCAGCCGCGGCAAGCTGGTTTCCACATACATGCCAATATGCTACAACCTGTCGACATCTTTCGGTTGCAAATGCGTTTTCGTCGTATGCTGCTGGCTGTTAGAAGCAAATAGAGCCTATGGTGGGAGCATGCATGAACAGAAATATGCATGCAAGTTGTGTGAGCCCTTGCAAGCTTCATGCCATGGAAGGTATAGGCAAAAACGTGAAATAGAAAATGCACCGTAAGTGATGATAACAGCGACAGTAGAGAAGGTGGAGAGATGGATGCTGAGAACGATGGATGCTGAGAACGATGACGCTGTAAATATGACTCCCAAGGGCTGTGCAGGCGGAGTCGGTGCTACTGGTAGCAGTGGCGCCGCCACCGATGGCAGCATGCCGCCACCACTGCCACCGCCACCATCACCTCCCATGCCAATGACATCATCACCGGCCGCCCCACCGCCAGCTCCACCGTCTTACAGACAGCAGCTGGGGTTGAAGATCCGAGAAGCACCCGTGGCTTCGCTGAGTGCAGTAAAAGCAAAAGGTGGCAAGTACCCATGTACAGAGCCAGTATATGGGCTCATGTACTCAGCATCACCTAGTAGGTGTAGTAGCTGAAAAGGCCTCTCTAGGTGCTGGTGGTCGCGCTACGCGCGAATTTGTAGAGCCGTACTGTGTACCAGCTACTACATTCCGCCCCCTTTGAAGGGATCCGTCTCGGGCCCTTACGGCCTCGTTTATCAGCAGCCTGTGCCTACCTTCGCCTACCCTCGGGCAGTGGGGTGTTCAAGTCCACGTCACGTCATGACCCCCCTTTCACATGCGCCTAGCCGTCTTCAGGTTTTTCAGGCACAGAGACAGTCCAGTCGGTTCAGCTACATTTTATTTTCGCGATAATTGCTCACTGAGTCGCCAAACCCGATATTCCACCAAGCATGATTGGTGAGGGTTGAACCAACGACTTCAGGATCGTGGCCGTGGATTTGATCCGGGGAGTTCCCACCTCCTAGCAATTCCCACCAATGTAACACCAGGCAAAGAGTACTCAGTTGGGAGATGCCAGGGGAGCTGATCCCTTCTTGCATTCCTCCCCCCCTCAAGTGAACATCCTCGGATTGTGAGTTGGTTTGTTATTGTGACATTTCGTCAGTCCCCGTCCGAGATGGAGGACTTTGTTTTTACTCAGCTGGTAGACTTCTCACCCACTCGGGCATCCACCTCTGGGGAAGAGTGTGCTGCATCGTGCCTGGTGTGCGATGTCTTTGCAACCAATTCGATCCGGGGAGTTCCCACCTCCTTGCAATTCGCACCAATGTAACACCAGGCAAGAGTACTCAGAGAGATGCCAGGGTAGCTGATCCCTTCTTACAGGAGCATGATCGATCTTTTTGTAGGTTCGGCTGGTGTTCTCTATCATGCCTTTTGGATGCATGTGGGTGAGCTGCTCGCATGAGATGGTTGGTTCCCGACTGACCACCATCCAGTGACGCTAGTGCTTGGTCTAGCTGTGGGAGGAACCGAGACGAGTGCCAAATGGTGCTGCCAAAAGAAGCGAGCAGTGTTTGAGATTTCCCGTTATCGTGACTATGCTGCTCTTTTCATTGAAGGGATCTCAGGTCATGCACGCACTAAATGGGATGATCACGGACCTATCTAATGGGACCTGCGACAGCACGGATTCGGTGGAGCGCATTAGTAACCTCCTGTGGAAGGTGCTGGTTCGAGTATTTGCGGGTCGCAGGCGGTATGTAAGTGGGGGATGGTGCATCATGGTGGAATGAGGAATGCCAAAGCACCCGGCAACACATGCTTGCTCGCAGGGTGCGGCTTGGCCCTGGCAGGGTCGAGAATAAGTCAGGTCCTTTGTGGGAAGCGTTCTGCAAGGCATGTAACGCAATGAATTGTGCCAAACGTGCCCGAGCAGCATGTGATGCAGAGAGAATGCGTGAGTTCGTGGTTAGGTGCAGGCATGATCAGCGCGCATTATGGCGGGCCTTGGGAGGGCAACTCAGGGAGCGTTGTGCAATTGACGAATTGCATGTATTTCGGGATCACTTTGCCACCTTGTTAAATGCAGGAATTGGGGAGACGGGTGTTGAAGGTGCACATCGGCTCCTTAACTATATCTCCTTTTTTGGGACCCCTTTGGGAGAGGGTGCTTGGCAAGCATGTCGGACTGTCAGGAGGGCACAGGCAGCTAGCATCCTGGATGAGCCTTTCACCTTGGAGGAGGTAGCGCGTGCTGTCAGTAGGTTACCAAACGGAAAGGCTCATGGGCTCGAGGCCGTACCATTGGAATGTTACCGTTATGCACGCCTCCCACGGGTGGATGAGCAGGGCAGGCAGGGAACGGAGGTGAACTGTATCATCCCAGTTCAGCACGTTTTGTTAGAGCACATCAGGGCAACTGGTGACTTTCCACAGCATTTTACCAAAACGGTGGTATCCCCAATTTTGAAGAAGGGTGACCCGTTGGTGGCAGGAATTATCGGGACATTGCAGTTGGAGGAGCACTTGCGAAGTGCTATGCGTCAGTGATTCTTAACCGTCTGGTACGTGCTGGGGAAACACTGGACCTGCGGGACCCATGCCAAGCGGGTTTCGGGCGGGGTTTTGGCACCGCTCATCACCTCTTTGTCAAGCAACACCTGGTCAGGCGGCATCGAATTGCAGGGCAGCCGCCGTTGATAATAGTACAGATTGACTTCGAGAAGGCCTTTGATAGGGTGCCTCGCGAGCATATGTGGCTTCGGTTGCAGGAGAGGGGGATTAGCGGCCCCATGCTAGATGCTCTGAGAAAAGCGTACGATAAGGTGTCCATGTTGATTAAGGTGAATGAGAAATTGGGGGGAGAGTTTGAGTCTAAGCAAGGAGTGAAGCAAGGGTGTCCTTTATCTACAGAGTTGTTTGGACTCTTCATTGAGACACTAGCTGATCTGATTGATACTCATGACCTTGTAGAAGCTGGAGTACGTAAGCATGACACACCCCTTGTGGACAGCAAGCTCGTCTCCATACTGTTGTATGCAGACGATGTTAGTCTGCTAGCGATATCACTAGAGTGAATGTCTGAGTTGCTACATCTTGTGGGCTTGTTCTATGAAGCCTTTGGGATGCGACCAATGTCTCAACATGTGAAAGGCTTGTTTTTGCATGTGATGGCACCCAGCAGTCGGAACTTCGCAAGAGATGTCAACAGTTACGGCTATCAGGCCAGGTAGTACCTGCCAAAGATAGCGCTCGCTATCTGGGCTTGGTATACGGGCCAGAACGGCCTTTTAGTGCGTGCCGTCAGCAGTTATGTGATACAGGTCGGTCCGCTGTGTTTTCCTTCGACGCAAAGCTAGACAAAATGAAGCTGTTTGCCCCCGACGTGTGAGTGCGGTGCTTTGCAACCCAAGTCCGAGCAATTCTGTTGTATGGCTGCCAGGCATGGGGCCCTTTTGCGCTGGCAGAGGTCGTGGACAGGGTGGGAAGGCGGCGGGATAAAGCCAACCTTGCGGAGGGCATGTTCGAAGCCTGTTTGAAGGATATATCCGTTATATAGCGCAGCCCAGCTGCAGATTTTATTCATGAGGTACTGGGGACGGCACGGCCATCCCACAGGCTGTTGTATGCGGAGCTGGCTGAGCTCCCCTTACAGTATTACATGGTGAAACAGATCCTCCGTTTCTGGAACCACCTTCAAAAGCAAGTGGGATCCATTGCTCATGCAGTTTTACGGCAGGAGATAACCGATGCCCTGACCAACCCGGAATGGGAGGGTTGGGAAATCTCAATGTCTCGACTGTTTTCCTTCTTGGAGTGCTATTTTTGGAGCGGAATACCGCAAGAAGTCATGGGGGTAAAGGAGTGTCTTGACTGGTTATTGCGTAGGCCTCTACCCGAAGGAGCGATGATAACGGCACTAAGAGACAGTTTGATGAGCGGCTGGGACCATACGCGTCTGACTGTCCTGCCAGAGGATTACCCATCAGATGGGAAGCAACCGGGAGTGCAAATGGCGAAGTATAAGCACTGGATGGGGCTACCCTTTTCGGGAGCTGCAGCCGTCATGTGGCCAACACATGCTAAGGTTTTCATTCCTCGTTTAGCACATCGTAAGCTAATGCAGTTTCGTTTATGTTGCTGAGCTCTGGAGGCAAACAGGGCACGAAGGGGCAAGTACCATGTCCCCAGGGGGCAGCGGTTTTGCCGCTGTTGTGATACTAATAGCCGAATCGAGGATGAAAAACACGTGTTATTGGAATGCCCAGCCTATAATGATATTCGTGCTGAAGAGGGATTCGATCATCAACAGTGCATGTTGGAGGCCATGAAATGGGAACCAGAACGTCTGGCGAGGATGTTGGAACGTATGTGGGCTCACCGGAACTCAATTACCCCCTTTGGACGCTAGTCTGGGCTGATGTGCGGTGTTTTCCTTTCCTCCGTGGCTTTTAGGCGTTGTAGTATTGCCCTTGGGCCTTCGGCTCGTATGGGTAGTTTTACAGGTATGGGGTCATGCACCCCCAACCATGTAACACCCACACACCCACACACACAGTCAAAAGCATGATTTCTTAGACCGCCCAGCACCGACATAGCTTATGACCGGCTGTAACGGCGCAAATGCCAATCTGAGCATCCCGGGTTACGCCTTTGCTGTGTTACACCAGCTGAAATTGGCAAACCTTCTCCACAGATCCTGGCTAAATAGGGTCTCTAATAGCTGATGGTGCGTTCAATAATTCGGCTAGTTCGGCCAGCTCGGCTTCATGTGAGTGCAGTAGGTAATTGTTTTCCTTGTGACTTCTTTGAGATGTGTCGAATCGGATGGCCTTCAGCTAGCCCCTGGGCCCCCGGTGTAACACCAGGCAAAGAGTACTCAGTTGGGAGATGCCAGGGGAGCTGATCCCTCTTACATTCCTCCCCCCCTCGAGCGAATGTCCTCGGGCGCCCCCGGGCATATCCCGTAGGATTTATGTTGTTTGAGATCCCGTAGGATTGAGAATTTGAGTGTTATTGACATTTCGTCAATCTCCGTCCGAGATGGAGGACTTTGTATTTACTCAGCTGGTAGACTTCTCGCCCGCACGGGCATCCACCTTTGGGGTAAGAGTATGCTGCATCATGCCTGGTGTGCGATATGTTCGCATCCGGATTCGATCCGGGGAGTTCCCACCTCCTAGCAATTCGCACCAATGTAACACCAGGCAAAGAGTACTCAGTTGGGAGATGCCAGGGGAGCTGATCCCTCTTACACCCGGTTCATATGGACCCGGTTTGGAGGGTAATGCAACTCAAGGTGCAACACACACGCACGGTGATGCCAGCCCTGAATTGTAGGAGGTGTCTAGTCCTTACGATTAGTAGGGTGAGGAGACGCCTATGTTAAAAATCTACTTACCAACTCTACTACGTGCCCCCATCAATCTTACCATCCCTCCATTCTACCAGGCGCTAACCCCGCCAGCTTTTATTCTAAAACACTCACCGTTGGATACCCCCGCGGTGGGGTTATTATCACCGGCGTCCACATCCGTAGCACTGTACACATTGATATGGAACCGCCACTGAAGCAATGCGCGTTGTGTATCATCTGCCAGGTCATCCCCGCAGTTTATCCATACGTACTCGACCTCCCCCAATGCCGCCTCTGCCAGATGCATCGCGTTAACGGCCGCTGATGCGGACGTACTCGCGCCTGCTTCCAGATCTATCAGCAGCTGACGAGCAGCGGTGGCTGCAGCATCAGCGTTTGCATTGGACGCTGCAGCGGCAGTCGTCACCATGCTTTGCATGGCAGCGGAGGCGCCAGCGGCTGCAGCGAGCACTGACCGCAGCTCCTTTTGAGTGATGATGATCTCATCCAGGCTGGGTGATTACAATTGTTGGATGCGCGGATGGAAGGGCGTCCACAGGGGAGGGCGATAATATGTCAACAGAAGACAGGAGAAAACCAAGCATGGCCCCTTGCACAACAGAACTCTTGCAGCATCCTCCTCCTGGTCCTTCCTAGAAAACATAGCGCCCAACAGCCCTCCCATCACCCTTTGGCAAGCAACCCGCACACAAGCCCTCCAGAGCCCCTTATCAGCATGTTCGTCGTTCCATCAGCATGTGGAAGTCTCCCCACCTAGCTTGCGTGTCCACGGCCACACTAGTCATGTCTGTTAAAAGCTGCGAGTATGATAACATCTCCTCTGCTGACTGACGCAGGTCTGCTGCCTGCGGACCACTATCTAGATCGCCGCTGCTCATCCGAGCTGCTATACTGGAACCCTCCATCGCCAGCTCCACTGCCTGCTGCGAAAGCGCTTCTATGAGCATCTGCACGAGGGAAACAGACGATGAGGCGCCATCGGGCAGTTCCGCGGCAGTATCGTCACTGATCTTTTCAGAGCCAGGCTCAGCGCTGAGTGCAGCAGTAATTGCTGGGCCATCACCGGGAAGCTGCTGCTGCAGTAGCAGCCGCTGCCGACTGTGACTGCCAAGCCCATCTTCCACCGATTGCCTTAGTAAATGATGCTTGTTAATACCATTGCTGTCGCTACCACTTTCCCCAGAGGCCATTTCCACCGGCATTCTTGGAGTTAGGTTGGGGAGCCCTGTCGCCATGGTTGCATCCCTGCCACTGGTGACAGCGCCAACATTCTTATGTGATGTCAGGAGCTGCAAGGGCATCTGGAGTGCCTCTGCAATTGCCACCAGCCACCTCCCGGCAGCAGGGACCGGCGTGTGATGGTGCACGTCACCATTGGCATCCCTGTCAGGGATGGAGCCTCCTCCACAATCGTCATCGTGGATGTTTGCCATCAGCAGCTCCAAAATCAAGTCCTCCACAATTCCATGGCTGGTACCATCGAGTTCCAATGCCTTCTGGGCCCGTGACCCCCGGGCAAGGTGGCCTTCAATGCTGCCGCCAACGCTGTTGGCCGGATAGTGGACCGCCAAGGAGTGCTTCAAATCGCTGGCGTCATCGGGCTGCATTGTACTCAGTTCACGGCGATGACGGGTAATACTACTGATGTCAGCATCGCTGGCCAGACGCACCGTTCCCGTACTGGTGTTGTATCCGAAGACCTCCAACAGCTTCTCGTGGCGAAAAGATGGGTCATTCATGAAAAGCGATGTGAAGTTGTCGAAATCAGTGACGGCACCGCGGTGTACGGCTGAGGGCAGGTAGGTGTGTATTGCCGCCGCCACACGGAGCACGGTGGTAGCAGTTGATACTTGCTCTGTGCTTGCACCCTGTGCATAGTGGTTTTGTGGAGGAAAATACGCGCATTTGGCACACACAAACCATGCTGTCACCTTAAGGTTCACACTTTGCCCTCAGAATTTACCTGTCTTTTCGCCGGAAGTAATAAGGAAAGCAAAGACTGCAGAGGAACCCCCTCAAACTAATGCCCAGGATTCCTTTCCACAATCAGAAAACACCCGCATGCTGTATATCAGGAGGAAATCACCATTTCGCAGAGCAAGTGCATGAGGTCATGCCACTGAGGGACATGTGATTGCATTCCGGAGGGCAGATGGGGGTTTCGTTCTGCATGTGGGAGTAGAGCTGAGCAGCTGCCAGCTATCTTCCCATGACACACCTAATCACAACTCCATTCAGTAAACAGTAATAAGTAAAACACATTCAAGGGCGGAACTGTAGCAACCCACCAGCAGTTGTATGTCTGAGGAGTCATATCCCAATGCCGCCAAGTGATCGGCGGCGTATGAGAATGCCATCTTGTACGGCTCGGTAGCGTTCATGGTTATGAGCGCCGGGAGGATTGAGGCGGAGGTGTCTGCCAGTGATGCGACACTAGTGTTGATAGCGGCCGCATGCTCCGCCACTAAGGTTGCGCTGTTGTACTTGAAGTCAGCGGGGGCGGATAACGGTGATGGGAATGAGACGAGCGTGGAGGACTTGTAGTACACGTGTACGGTGCGATACGAGGTGACTTCGCTGTAGCCGTTACTCGCAGTAAACCTGCAGCATGCAGGAACAGTTTATGCCGCTTGCCACGGGGGATATACTACACATAGGGGTGGAACCATACGCTATTTCTGTACAGCGGTTTATAGTCAGTTTACATGCTACGTTACGTTAAGACTTTTTGGGAAAAGTGGTCGGTTCGGACATGGTAACGGTACGTACCGGTACCGGTAAAGTGGACGAAAAGTCTAAAGTGACCCGGGGGGGGTGAATTTCGTCAAACGTTGACCCCTCGTACCGTTACCTGAATTGCGTCGCCGATTTCGTGAGGTGTAACAAACGGCCAAGCCCAATCGCTTATAAAGACCACATACTTGACAAATTGTGCACGCTTTGCACTCCGGCCGAATTTCTAGTCACACTGCTGCCTTATATTCTAAAAATGAACAAGGACAACACCGCTCGTATTGCTCGCCCGCTAGCAGCCGCTAATATGGCAAATAGGTAACCAAACGTAGTATCAGGACTGAAGCCGCTGTGGAAACAGCAAGTCGGCCGCATGGGCAGCGGCATGGGCAGCGCCGCATCGGCCCGCACGCCCCAGCATCAAGCAACACGAATTTATTCCAATCCATATGGGAAGATGCTGAAGTTTTGGCCATTGAAAGCCATAAAAGGATATGGTTTACACAGCTCGCGCCAACGAACACGTCGTCGTAATGTCCCATGTAAACTGGGTGACTTTCTCAGGCCCACTTTTACCTAAACGTTTCCGCAACGTAACGTAGATTGTAAACCCAGTATTACGGCTTCATAAATCACGGAAAGCATGGATGCTATCGTTATTTGCTATCACGATGTGGACTGTCGAACTGTAACATTCGCCCAGAGCAGAGTTTCCTAATCATCAGTGCGGCACTAACCACTGAATTTCTCTAACCAAGCCCCAAACTTCTCTCAACGGTCAGCAATCATATCATAATCCGCTGAAACCAAAAAAGTAGGCCAGGGGTCTCCAGGCAAGCCAGGGTCTCCTGCAAGCCTTGGAGACGATGACTAAACGTAGGCAAATTAAAAACTGAAACACAGAGGCCGAGTCAGGAAAAGCCGCGAGTGTTGCCAAATTTGTGAAACAGCAACACTTTAGGCTAATTCTCGTAATGCAGCTGCCAAAAATGCAAATGGCAAGTGCCCCGGCAGTTTGTGACACATGCCAATCGCCATGCCAGGCTCGCTTCCGATTGGGGACTTTTAAGTCGTCCTAATGATGTCTTAGATGCCAGCTTGATGTGAGAGGATAGCTCGTAGGGTGTTGCCAACTGCAAGCCGCGATTCACGCTGAGCGCGTCTACAATGCTAAAGCGCAAATAATTTGAGCAGAAAAACATCCTGTTTGGTCTACTACTGAGGATTACCGCTCACGAGTCGTGAGTCACGACTACACACTCAGTGGACAGATGTAGCTGCTGAACCTCTGGCGGGCGACCTGACAATTAGCAATCACTAATTGACGTAAATTTTGGGGTAGGTGAAAATTGCCGACCATAACGATATATATTTCTCCCGTATCGACCGTAATTGACGCAAAATAACGGTAAGACGTTTTACGGCCGGCTTGCGTTATGCAACTTTCTGCCCTTTTGACCGAACAACTCACTTGTACTTGTAAGTTCCTGGCGGACACCCCCGCGGCAGGTGAAGCATCTCCATCGTGCACGTCGTACATTGCTTCTTGCTGTCGCCACTGCTCTGCTCGCAGCTGATAGTTGGCTGTACGGTAATGGACCCCGTCAGATCTAACAACATTCGTCGGCCGTCACCGTAAACCGTAAGGCCCAGTGCGAAGACGCTGCAACCTGATGTGTCATTTATTGACGTACACGGCCCCAGGTACATCTTTGGCACTTTGCCGTACTCCACATACGCGACACTGGGTAGTACGGCGAGCGCCGGTGTGTACAGCACAGGAGTCTTGAGCCGATTGGCGACAGAACACGGGAGTGGCGAGCAGAAAAACCTGCCCAGAGTGCAGCGCCGGTGCATAGTTGGGAATGGCAGATCACACAGGGACAGCGGAACACGGGGTCACCGGGGCCAGGTCATCTGGGGCTGAGCAAAGGAGATGAGGAAGCATTATGCAGGCAATACCTTGAAGCAAAGCCATAGGATGCCAACAGCCAATTGGCTACAAAACCGCGGCTTTGGATACCTGTGGTATGGTGGGCGCCTCAATGACATCCATGCATAAGGACACATGTCGCAGCGCTAGGCCAGCAGTGTTTTTTTTTTCATTTCTGCCAGTTAATTTTCCAGTCCGAACGTAGGAATAGGTTTTTAGTCGCGGGAATAAAGGTATTCCGAATCTGTAAGGCGCTGGGGGGGGCTCCGCCCCCCCCAGACCCCCCCCCATGAGTTAAAGTTTAGTTCGTGCAAACGCCGGGTTTGGGGAATGTCGCAACACGCGCACACCAATCTCTCAAGCACTGATCGAATAGAGTTCGTTCACCATCGTTCATCTTGCATCACGTTGAAAGATAACACTACACGACTTTCCAGGTTGCAGAAGTAATGATGCATAGCAGCAATCAACCGGAACCTCCAAACGCAACCTGTTTCCTGGCCCATCGCGATTGTATCCATATGAGGAACGTTGATGTTTGCCCCGCTCGCTGTTGACAACCGGAGTGGCGTCATTGTCGTCGGCTGGCTGCAGCATTGCGTCCACATTGCCTACGACCCCTACACCGTCTTCATTAACGTCGCTAATGGCTTCAGTAAAATTTAGTATCTGCTTTAATGGCCTTCAATGCTTTGGGAGCTTCGGGTCCGAATGTTTTGCAGCGTTTGGTCCGGTCAGAAACAGTCCGATTCCTCGTTGACTTTCGGGCGTGAGCTTCCTAACAGTATCCATGGCATTAGAGTACTATGATATGGGTAACATGTATGTCTCCTGTAAGATTCTAGCGGGTTTGGCATGGACAGTCCATTTTTGGCTGGAGGAATGAACTTGTACGGTTGGAACATTATTTATTCTTAACTTTCAGGACCACGAACATTTTTTTATTCCGAATTCGGAATATATTCCGCAAAAAAATAACGCTGTAGGCCAGGTCTGAGCTCGTCAAGAGATGACGGTTGAAAAATCATGTACTGATGCGCTTTGAATCCTAGAGTTCATGGAGCACCAAGCTGAAGAGCTGGTTTACAGAGGGCTTACCCTCCTTGTGGGTCCTCACAGTAAGTGGTGGGCAAGGGAGGGGAGCCGCTGATGTTCCCCGTGGTACCCATGACACTTGTGACGGTCGAAGTGGCGCATGGGTCCGAGATGGTGACGTAACGCCGTACAGTAGCATTGGCGCGGGCGTTATCCCACACCCAGAAGTCTACCGGGAAGATGGTCCCTACCGGCGCCAGCGTGTTGATCCCACAGCCTGCCAGCCCGCGCAGGCGCAGTGTGTAGCTCTCTAACTCCTGCCAGGGTGGATTTCGGGAGTACATATCCATAACTGCTTGCATGCGTGCGCTTTACAAAACTGAGCTGCTTGTGCAGTGAAGTTGTATATGCGTGTGTGCCTCTGTGAAATGTATGGGTTTGGAGAGGGGAGATGAAACACTAGGGACCAATCAAATGCAGAACTAGATGCAAAAACAGCCACGGCATGCTTAATGACTCAAACTACGCTAGGGCCGTCAAACTGAGACCAGGCTCATGTCCCTAACAACGGCCCAGCGAAACGCATGAATCCACATACCCAGTGCCAGGTCATATCCGATACCATGTAAACTGATGCAGTCCCGCAGCAGAATACTTCCTTGTGCCCTACTAGTAGATCCACCTAACCGTTTCCACCTCGCCCCGTCTTCCATACCTTTACCTTATCTTGTTGTTTGTCTGAAACCATTTTTTTTGTCCGGGAGGCCAGACAACCTCCGAGATCCCGACAGCTAGTCAACTCAGGCACGTTGCGTGCTGCTGCTCCGATCTTCCAAACAAGACACACTCTCGTACACATAGATGCAGACATACGCGCTCACACACGTGCGCATGATGCTCTTACGTGCACATATTTTGGGCCGGCCAGTGCCGCAATGGTCGGCTTACAAACGTACCCGCGTCGTGCACCCTTCGGCTGACAAACACGCCGCCGGTGGACAGGCTATGACCGCGCCTGTCAGATCGAGAGCAACCAGCACCGAAGAGGAGGTAGCCTCATTCCTTGATACGGCGCCATCGGGGTCCGTTGCTCGGGCTCCTGGCTCACACGGCTGGTCGAAAGTCGGTACACTGCCATTGCAATAGTCGTACCTGCGATGTGTGTGTGAGCCGTTGTGTGTATGGCGGCCGGGTGCCTTAAGGCGGGTATGGCGTAAAACCTTGCCTTTCCTGATATCTGCGGGTTCTAGGTTTCTCCTCCCTCAACATCTGCACTTCCACCTCGCTCCCTGCTTCAGACCTGGGAGGCTGCCGTCCACACCGAAGCATCACGATGTCACTCGCCTCTATTGAGCCGTCTTGCATGCAGTGCACGCCACACATTTCCATTATCCTCCAACTCCTGTCCCTACCCCCTAATTCAATCGTAGCGTTTATGCGTTCTCTCCTACTCGCCCCGGGCCCAACCCATGGCTACATGCACGAAACCCCATGCCCCGCACGGCCCATGCAGCCCTCCGTCTTCAGCCTTGCTTACCTCGCGCCCCTCATAACATGCACCAGCATCGATGCTGCTTCCGAGACGCGGAGCTCGATGGTGGGGGCCTGGTTAGGCGGAGTTTGCTGCTGACTAACGACTCCGGCTGCTTGGGGTCTTCCAAGCTTGCCGATGGATCCAAGCTCGCTGAGACACACCTGGTCCACAGAGCAGGTCACCTGACACGCCAAAAAGGACCCATGGGTCAGTAGGCGTGGGTTGGTGGGCGATCTGGGTCGGGTTGGGCTATAAGTGAGTGTATCGGTGGGCGTATCGGTGCACGTGTTGGTGAGCCACAGCGTCATGTACGACTAGTACAAGGCATACCCGACAAGGCGGTATAACTGGGTAGTGGCATGGACCTGCTCCGCCTCCCGAAACGCACATTATCGCCACATAATTGTTCGCCGGGAAGGCAAGCTGCGCGGACCACCAGCGTGCGCAAGGTGGCCGCCGTCTTGCCACCACTGTTGAAAACATCGTAGGTAATTGTGTACACGCCGGGGATCGAACTGGAAATGTTGCAGGCCAGCAGCACCGGCACGGTAGTGTATGCAGTCGCCGCCGTACTGGAAGGCGTGAATGGCTGACCGCATACCCGCAGCCTGCTGCTCAGGTCCCCTTCCAGGGGGTCCAGGACGCGTGCACCGGCGTCGCAAGGGAGACTAACTGGTATGTCCTGCATGCACCTGGGGCAAATACACGCAACAACGCAACGGAAGCGAAATTTGTGAGTGGGTGCATCCACAGGAGCATGTGAGGGCACAAACATTAAATCTGCATTTTTAAGAAATCGGCACGGAAGACCGCAACATAGTCGGCAATTCATCCAGGTACACAGATCATTTCGTATGCAGCAAAAGGGTAAGGACGCGGATACACAGGTGGCTCATGGATAGATGGATGCCGTGAAAAGGCATGCCCAGTTCCAGATACCAGGTCGTTATGTATTCACGCGGGGAAGAAGAACAAGAACAAGAACAAGATGCAAGGCAAAATTGTTTGTTTCAGTGATCTGCGTGCTCCAGCTTCCACCACTCTGACTCCCCAGACAATCCATCCCCATTGCCTACCTGTCAAAGCTGCCAAACTGCGGGATTTCCACCAGTCTTGGGCCCCGCAGAGCGATGCGCGGGGCGGACGGGTCATTCATTGGCTCCCACCCATCCGCTTCAACGCCCCACTGGCTGGTGGCGTTGCTGCGCTTGCTGCTGCCTTCGGCGCTCCCACTGCTAGCGCTACCACCACCGTTGGCGGTGGGGTCACCAGCCGCGCTGTTGAAAGCAGACGAATACCGGCCGAAACCGCACACGCCGCTGACCGTGCACTGCCCTTCCCCCTCGTCATCCACACAAAACGTTTCTGGCGGGGTGCAGATGATCTTGATTAAGCGCCAGCCGACGGCTGCCACACCGCTGCTGTCGGTCACGCTGTATCGAATGACATAGCTGTGCAGAGCCGGTGGAGGTGTGGCAGTGAAAGTGTCGACAGCAGTGATGCCGTACGCTTGGATAGCGTTCGTCAGGTTGATTGTTGCGCCGAATTCGTCAATGTCGAAGGCGGTAGCGCCTGATGGCCAAAGTTTGGTGAGTGGAGAGAGAGGGGTATGCAGCAACAGAGGGAGCTACAATAAGGGGCTGCAGGTTGAGGGTGTAAATCCGTTTTCTGTACGGAAGAAAACGCAATCTCGTCACATTCTCATGAAATGAGACGACCATGAGATGATTAAATAGTGAGCTCCACGTTATAGCTGGTCGCCAGAAAGTTCTCTCGATATGACGACGGGTATTGTGGCTATCGTACGTGGTGGGGAAGTGGGACCCCTGCACGTGCCTTTCCCTGCCAGGGCTTTGCCAAAAAATCGCTGGCTGGCATGATCTCTGTTGGTACAGAACCGGGTACTCGGTCACTTCTCAGTCTGCATTATAACAACCATTTGCTGTAACATCTATAACATGCATGTATCCTGCCAAGGACCATCGTCAGCCCCTTCCAGTCTGAAAGGGTGAACCTGACGGCCTGGACTTCATCCGATGATCAGGATTCGTTGCCAAATGTACCCCCAAAACCCAAACTAAAAAGCACGAGCCTTTATAATCACAAAAGCGCTTCTCAACATATTGGCAGAGAACTTCAGCCTGTCGATATTGCTTACATACGCCGTACTGTACGACAACTAATACACACGGCCCAACCTGGATCTGTCCAGGCTGATCCATACGGCACTTCATCCAGTATGACCGGCTCGCCAGCGGTGCTGATGTACGGCTTGCCAAGGCCCATAAGGAGCAGTCGGGGGGCCTGGGTGTCCTTAGGCACTGGCAGCCGTATCCTGGAGGAAGCGAACATAAGCTGGGCTTGGCAGTTCCAGGTGCTGTACAGAAAAGGTCACCCACTCATCTTATCCCCACCAAAGGCCCCATTGCACAATTACAACGTGAATAGCAAAGCAGCACGGAAAGCAGGGGACTTGGGAAGTATGGGAGAGCACACCATCCGAGTCTATTAGACATAGACTGGCGCAGCGATGGCGGCTTCTGGTTCATTTGCTCCGGGTTCCTGGCATGGGGAAGTGCCATGCACCCCTACAAACATCCCCGGTCGACAGGGAACATGCGAGTCAGGAGGTTGCAGCAAGCACCCGGCATGCCCTTGAATAATTCCTATTGGCGTTACGATGTTAGTCGCTTGCCCTAACATATTTCGCCCGTCTTCATGGCCTGAGCAGAGGCAAGCCGCTTCTCAGCCTGGAAATGCTGCTCCCATTCATCACATGGCGCACGGAAGCCACTACCCGCCCACCTGTTTGCTCACCCGTTCTTATCGGCACTATCTATGGCAATTTTGTCCAAATTAAACACCGGTGTGTTGGACGTGGTTGGCGTAGATCCGCTGCCGCTGATGCTGCTGTTGGCCCCGCTGTTGTCCAGGTCCGTTCCCAGGGATATTGTACGGAAGACCAAATCTAAGAGGTTGACGCACCTGGAGGTAATTGAGGGGTTTCGGTATGGGGGCGTGACAAGTTTCAAAGCAAGGGACTGACGGACATAGTGCGTGATGATGTGTGTGGAGGGCATAACACACGACTGGAAACACCCAGGATTTCCTTATAATGCATGCAAACTAATTTCCTTTATAAATGTTCTGTTGTGTACAGTTTGTGGCTAATTTGTCTGCAACGATAAACAGCAGTGCGCGCTTACCACAGGAACTCGTCTGTAAAATCGTTGCTTGATCACGATCGTCTGTCGATCGCGCCGATTGGTACAATAGAAAGGGACGGTCCCTATCTATTTCACCAGGGCACAATCTACATATGATTAATATAATCTTTAAAGATAATTTTACAGACGCTCTTAGCCGGTGTTGTGAAGGGCAGTGAGAGGCCTTCGCCTCTTGGTGTGCTCGGGTGGAAGGAGAGGGGGGCTCCATTGCCAGGCAGTGAGCCCCCCCGACACATATCTTCAGTTGGGAATGTAGGGTGGCCAAATGCAAGCATGTTTGTGCTAAGGCGGGTGTGCGCAGACATGTGGATACAGTAATCACGGCGTTTTTAACGGAAAAGGACTCGAGATGCCGTCGACATTTTCTATGTTAGAAATACGATAGCGAGGTCTTTTACCTGTAAGAGCTACCGTTGGTACCGATGCAGTGTGCCTCACGGAACGCGCTGTGACCTCGTATCCCTCCGAACTCCTATTTGCTCTCCCGTGCTGGCTTCCCCTTTTTCCTGCTTCAGAGACCTCCCTTCCGACCGCTCTCTGCCTCAAACACCACGACCGACAACCCTTGCAACACGCACCGCTCACTTACATCCCGCCGACGGAGCACCGACCCAGCTCAAAGCAGAAATATTCTCCTTTCTTCCCGCAAGCGTCCGTAATGACAACAAGTCGAAATCTTGGTCTTGCAGGGCTGTGGCATAGTATGTCGGCCGCGGGCAGGTTGGGGAAGGAAGGGGAGGAAAGCAACAGGGTGGTGAGATCAGACGAAGGCGTGGACTGGAAAGCTTGCATGGGGGCAGCTGGACCTAGGAAAGGTCCTATGCAGGAAAGATTGAGCGAACGGAGAACATGCAGGTACTCATGCGCACAGATACCAGCACAGCCGCGGCACTGTGCTGGCTATGATAATCGAAATCTTATCCGTACTCACATGCCTCGGCTGTTCCAGGCACTGTACTTGATGACGTACACCTCTCCCGGCTGATTGGGCCGAGTCATGTCAATGTACAGAGCCGCAGCGCCTCCGCTACAATTAACACCACTGTGGATGAGGTCAACAATGCCGGCGGTCATGTCAACCGCCAGCGCCGCTGCTCCGCCAGGCGGGAGGCGGCAAATCATGTATGACCTATATATGGGAAGACTGTTCGCATCAATAATGTCGTACACTGCGACAGGCGGCTCGATAAAGGTCTCCTTGGGAGAGAAAGGGGTCTCCAAATAAGCGGCACCCTGACAAGGAAGAGGGCAAGAAGGGTCAATGATCACCCATGAATTTTATGTGTTGGCACGCAAGCAAGCAAAATTGCAGCAGGTGTTGCAGTAGGACCTGGAGGTGCGCGGGTCTTGATAATAGCAGCGGCTGTGTGTCTGAATCCCTAGGCCACAGCCAGACATTATGTATGCAGCAAGCCTGAACTTGTTGCACCCATCCCTCTGACATGTGCACACAATCACCTCAAAGACTACATTAACCTGCAGGGATGCAAACCTGTAGTGATATGGATGGGGGGTCGGTGTTCGCGGCCGCCACCGCTGCTATGTTAATGGTGATTCCAACGCCTGCACTGACACTCATGTTCTGCAGCAGCAATAGCTCCGGAGCCTGTGCTGCCAGCCCTTCCCACCCAAGCACGTCGTTTCCGAGATTAGGAATACTGGATTCCACTTGTGTCCCTCCGCCAACATTAGGGCGCAGACGAAGACTGGGCGTCGCCACGGAGCAACGTACATCTGTCACCTGACGTATCGTGGCACGCGGTAAACGGGGTGACTGGTGGAGATGGGCGTCTGCTAGCTCCAAAGGTCTGAGGAACAACCTGGATTCAATATGTGTCTAAATGAGGCTTGGTGCAGATGCCGAGGATTCGATGCAGGACTTGGAGCACGCATGAGGCCATGAGCCTTCATGGGGGCGGGAACTGTAAATAGGGGGATGCAAACCAGACACCGTTCGAAATAGGAAGTAGTCTCACAGATTCAAAAGCTGAGGTGTTAATGACCAGCAATATTGTTAAGAGCTCACCTGCACACCGGAGATGTTCAGTCGCGGATAGTCTTGGTGCTGTAACACCAGGGAGGGCAACTGCAGGAGCCGAAACACCAGCCAGTCCAGGGATGTCTGACCAGGGGTTGGACCGAGCAGAAACATCCAGTTCGTGGGGAACCAAACCTAGGGGTTGCGGGCATGGGAAGGAAGGGCTTGGGATGGGGCTTGGGATGGGAAAGCCAGAGGCAAGGACTGCAAGGGGCAAGGGGCAAGGTTTGGAGGCTAATCAGGTCCCACACAGGGGAGACTGCAGAGGCCCCAGATGCGGAGGATGGTGCCGCGTGAACAAGTGGCAACTGTAAACAATGCCATGGACAGGTATATGAAAGTCGCACGCCAGCTTTCTGGTAGCTCTCTGGCAGCTTCATAGTAGCTTTCTGGCAGCCTCCTGGTAGCTTTGGGAAAAGAGAGAGGATTGAGGAAAGACTGCGTCGGGTGGCGAGCCACTAGCATAGCGTGTCACGGAAATGTGCATGAGTACCATCCCACATGAGAAACTAGCTCCATTCCACAAACGGGAGCACTACTTGTAAGAGGGATCAGGGAAACCAAAATGCGCATTCAACCACAAAAGGGAGCTTGTCCCGCGAGAGAAGGAATCCGCATGACCCGACTACATCATACAATGGGCTGCGCCGGAATTTATATGTATTGATGGTGTGTACCGTACTGTACGACAGGAACTACAAGATTGGAATAGGAGGTGAAACCCTGTATTCGAATGGAGCTTACCAGGGCATAAATGGTAACTGGAAGGGGGAATGAGGTTAAGGCAGAGGACTGCATTAGGGACCTTCCACGGCGGCGGTTTAGACGGCGCATTGTGGTGACACCGCTGCTGCTGCTTGCGCTTTGTGTTGCCACGTCGTCGGCATTATACGATGCACGGACATACTCGATTGACGGCACGTCAGCATTCTTCATGAGGACGGACCTGCAGCATTTGGCAGGCCGTATGCCTAAGAGTACACACAGACAAGGGATGCCCAGGGGATGCTATTCCTTCGACAGTATGTATGTGTGTTTTTGATGACTCTGCATAACATAGCTTGCAACGGCGGCCATCCTGGTTGCTGATGAGCGAATGATTGTAACTGCTGCATAAAATGCGCATAATGCGGCGCCCATCTCCTATTGTTATTCCGTGTGCCGACTGTGCGCAGTATTATTATGTGCTGCCTGAGCTGCCAGCGCTACTGCAACTACCATTACCGATCCCTGTGCCTGTGCCTGCAGACATGTACCTGGAGCCCGTGCAGTGTGCCCCTGCTGTGGTGTACCAGTATGATGATTTGTCGGAATCTACAGCACGGCACTCTACCTGAAGTCCTGGAGCAGTCCTGCATCTTCCCCCATGTAGGTGGCAGGTTGCAGAGCGGGGAGGTACACTGTGAAGGATACCCAGGGGTTCCACGGGGCGCCAAGGACAATCCCAGCAGGTGGTGGCTGCTGGGACCATGCTGTAGTTGGGGCAAAAGGGCAAGGGGCAAGATGATGGGGTTTTGCCATCGTGCAAACAATGTTTAAAACATGCCATGCTGATAGTCGCATGCAGGTGCACGAGGTTGAAGCCGGCTGGCCCCATGCATAGCTTGATTTGCTTGATGGCACCGAAACCATGTTTTGAAAGAGAACAGTCGGGGGCACTTCATTATCGATGTGCGACTTGTGCAGTTCGTGGATCCTGGGCAGCAAACTGTAAATGACATGTTACGAGTCACAAGTTCTGCTCAAGTGCGCTGGGGGGGGGTTTCAATAGAAGCCGGGGGCCCCATGGATGGTCAATTATTGGATGGTCATTAATGCGGTGCCAAGCAAGGACTTTATTGTCCTCCCCTGAGCGCTTTGGCTCGAGACACGCTTGGGCATGACTGCAACAGCGGCCACACTGCAGCAGCAGTAACACTGCAACAGCAGCAACACTGCAATACTCAACAAGCGAGTAGTACTGCTCGGCCCGGGTTGAGCAGATCGGACCGATCATAAACCAGAGGCCACGATCGCGGGCTGTGGCGCGGCACTCGGCTCCCCCGTACACATCGTCTCTAGTATGGCATCGTGCCTGCTGCTAGCTTTTCCTGTCGTGTTTAGATGTCTGCATCAGCGGCAATAACCGCTGGGAGGTTGGTTTGAGCACCGCTGACCCACCCTTGTTTTCCCGTACATAGGAGAGTCTAAAGTGCTGTTGTTAGGCAGTACTAGCTGTTTCGTGCTGAGTGCTAGCTGTGCGTGTACGGCCGGCCTGTGGATCGTGCCAGACTGTGCCTCTGAGTGCCGACTACGCCATCGTGCGCTTCTGCTAAACCATCACGTGCTTTTGCTGCATGTTGCACGACCGCTTGTCCTTCGGTTTTCCGTTTTCCCAGAGCAGTCAGCTTCTGTGAGCATGTGTGAGCGTGTATGAGCGCGTGTACCCGTATGTGCTTATGTGTACACTTGCGTACTTGTGTAATACTTTCAAACCCAACTACACCACCACAGCTCTCGAGGCGTTATAAGGTAAGACGCACATATTGAAGGTAAGATGCACAATATGTGCATATCAAGTACAAATGATTACGACAGTTATTCCATGCATGGCTGCGATTCCTACGCATGCTTCGTTGCAATATCGTGCAATGATCAGGCAAAAATGCTTGGTGGAGCTGTTGTATCTCGACTTCAGAAAAGTACCGAGCGGCGGATCCCGTAATACACCCACCCAGGATAGAAGCTCGGAATTTGCCATGGTCGTCAAAAACACCATATAGTTTCTACAAATTGCCTATCCTTGGTTGTTAGTGTAACGGGCCAGGTACAGACGCAGCAGATGTTGTATGTCTAATACTTCCTAGCGACTTGTTTTTCATGCACTCCTTATACAAGTTACAGGTTACAAGTCCCACACGAGTGTGGGGGGATTCCGCCAAAGCCGGAGAGACAGTCGGTGTCGGCGACAGTGGCCGCCGCCAGCAATGGCTGTGCTGACGCAGGCATTGGCCACTGCTATTCGATTACTAGACGTGGCAGGAGAGAAGCTTCTAGAGCTAACTTCTAAGTAAGAGTTTAAACGGAAGCCTGTCGGCTTGTCAGTTTGCTAGTTGGTCCAGGAGACCCAGATCACTAGGATATCGTACAATTACCCTTAGCGGTTCACTACTGTAATTAGGCATTCTGCCTACACTATCTGGAGTCTACATATCGGTATCGGATGGAGTACAGTGTTGGAATTTTGTAAACAGCCAAGGTGCGAACATTCGATCAGCTTAGAGCTGTGCCACTCCAAGAGCAAGGCCAAGTTAACTCTCAACAATGCCGTACGAATCTTGGCTCTCTAGTCAATGAAGAGCGCAGCACATTGCGTTGCTTATTGTGAGCTGCAAGTGGGGTATCGAACATTTCAGCGCAGAATGCGCTGGAGGTTCTGGCCAAGAGCATGTCTGCCTCAGCGTCAGGTTAAAGCTCAATGCCGTGTATACAGCGTGGCGCCAGCCGGGCGGGGTTTGACACAGACGAAACATCCAGAGCATCTGTTTCAAGTAATTCATCAACCATACGCACAAATACTCATAGAAAGTATTTCACATCTGTTATCGACTCATCCCAGCTGTGCACGGATAAGACCAGGACTTACTTGGAAACATAAAAAGCGGCGACGGTGGTACTGTTATTTTTGGTGAAGGTGCTGGGGGCTGTGGAGGTAATGGTAGAGGAGGCGGTGTTGGGGGCCATGGTGGAGCTGGTTGTGGTGATGGCGGTGATGGCGATGATGGCGGTAATGGCGGTGATGGTGGTGATGGTGGTGATGGTGGTGATGGTGGTGATGGTGGTGATGGTGGTGATGGTGGTGATGGTGGTGATGGCTCTGGTGATGGCTCTGGTGATGGTGGTTGTGGTGATGGAGGCGATGGCGGTGATGGTGGTGATGGTGGTGATGGCGGCTGTGGTGATGGTGGCTGCGGTGGTGGTGATGGTGGTGACGGCTCTGGTGATGGCGGTTGCGGTGGATGGTGACGGTGATGGTTGTGAGTGATGGCGGTTGTGGGGATGGTGGCTCTGGTGATGGCGGTGGTGGTGATGCTGATGACGGCCCTGATGACGGCACTGACGATGGCGGTTGTGGGGATGGTGGCGGTGATGGTTGTCTGGTGATGGCGGTTGTGGGGATGGTGGCTCTGTGGATGGCGGCGGTGGTGATGCTGATGATGGCCCTGATGTCGGCGCTGAAGGTGGCGGTTCTGGGGATGGTGAGTCTGGGGATGACTGTGGGGATGGTGCTCTGGTGATGGCGGCTGTGGAGATGGTTGCTCTGGTGGATGGCGGCGGTGGTGATGCTGATGATGGCCCTGAAGTCGGCGCTGAAGGTGGCGGTTCTGGGGATGGTGGGTCTGGGGATGACTGTGGGGATGGTGCTCTGGTGATGGCGGCTGTGGAGATGGTTGCCCTGGTGGATGGCGGCGGTGGTGATGCTGATGATGGCCCTGAAGTCGGCGCTGAAGGTGGCGGTTCTGGGGATGGTGGGTCTGGGGATGACGACTGTGGGGATGGTGGCTCTGGTGATGGCGGCTGTGGGGATGGTGGCTCTGGTGATGGCGGCGGTGGTGATGCTGATGACGGCGCGACGGATCTGGTGATGGTGGCTCTGGGGATGGTGGCTCTGGGGATGGCGGCTCTGGGGGCGGCGGCGGTTCTGCGGATGGTGGCTCTGGTGATGGTGGCTCGGTAGGTGGCTCTGGAGATGGTGGCTCTGGGGATGGTGGCTCTGGGGATGGTGGCTCTGGGGATGGTGGCTCTGGAAATGGCGGCTCTGGGGGCGGCGGCGGCTCTGGGGATGGTGGCTCTGGTGATGGTGGCTCTGGTGATGGTGGCTCTGGGGATGGTGGCTCTGGGAATGGCGGCTCTGGGGGCGGCGGCGGTTCTGGAGATGGTGGCTCTGGGGATGGTGGCTCTGGGGATGGTGGCTCTGGGGATGGTGGCTCTGGAAATGGCGGCTCTGGGGGCGGCGGCGGCTCTGGGGATGGTGGCTCTGGTGATGGTGGCTCTGGTGATGGTGGCTCTGGGGATGGTGGCTCTGGGAATGGCGGCTCTGGGGGCGGCGGCGGTTCTGGTGATGGTGGCTCTGGGGATGGCGGCTCAGGTGATGGTGGCTCTGGGGATGGTGGCTCTGGGAATGGCGGCTCTGGGGGCGGCGGCGGTTCTGGGGATGGTAGCTCTGGGGATGGTGGCTCTGGTGATGGTGGCTCTGGTGATGGTGGCTCTGGGGATGGTGGCTCTGGGAGTGGCGCCTCTGGGGGCGGCGGCGGTTCTGGGGATGGTGGCTCTGGGGATGGTGGCTCTGGTGATGGTGGCTCTGGTGATGGTGGCTCTGGGGATGGTGGCTCTGGGAGTGGCGGCTCTGGGGGCGGCGGCGGTTCTGGGGATGGTGGCTCTGGGGATGGCGGCTGTGGGGATGGTGGCTCTGGTGATGGTGGCTCTGGGATATGGCGGCTCTGGTGATGGCGGCTCTGGGGATGGCGGCTCTGGGGATGGTGGCTCTGGGGATGGCGGCTCTGGGGATGGTGGCTCTGGGGATGGTGGCTCTGGGGATGGTGATCTGGGGATGGTGGCTCTGGAAATGGCGGCTCTGGGGGCGGCGGCGGTTCTGGGGATGGTGGCTCTGGGGATGGTGGCTCTGGGGATGGCGGCTCTGGAGATGGTGGCTCTGGGGATGGTGGCTCTGGGAATGGTGGCTCTGGGGGCGGCGGCGGTTCTGGGGATGGTGGCTCTGGGGATGGCGGCTGTGGGGATGGTTGTTCTGGTGATGGCGGCGGTGGTGATACTGATGACGGCCCTGATGACGGCACTGACGATGGCGGTTGTGGGGATGGTGGCTCTGGTGATGGCGGCTGTGGGGATGGTGTTCTGGTGATGGCGGCGGTGGTGATACTGATGACGGCCCTGATGACGGCACTGACGATGGCGGTTGTGGGGATGGTGGCTCTGGTGATGGCGGCGTGTGGGGATGGTTGTTCTGGTGATGGCGGCGGTGGTGATACTGATGACGGCCCTGATGACGGCACTGACGATGGCGGTTGTGGGGATGTGGCTCTGGTGATGGTGGCTCTGGTGATGGCGGCTGTGGGGATGGCTGTTCTGGTGATGGCGGCGGTGGTGATCCTGATGACGGCCCTGATGACGGCACTGACGATGGCGGTTGTGGGGATGGTGGCTCTGGTGATGGTGGCTCTGGTGATGGCGGCTGTGGGGATGGTTGTTCTGGTGATGGCGGCGGTGGTGATACTGATGACGGCCCTGATGACGGCACTGACGATGGCGGCTGTGGGGATGGTGGCTCTGGGGATGGCGGCTGTGGGGATGTTTGCATTGGCAGCAGTGGTGGCGGCGACAAGGGCGGTGCTGGCGACTGTGGCATCGACGGTGGTGGCTGTGGTGTAAATTGTAGCGCCGGTGGCGCTCCTGATGGTTCATAAGTGAGTGGGGATGCTGTTGGTGTCAGTGAAGGCGAACTCAGAGGTCCTGGTGAAGAGGTTGGACTCGGTTGCGACATCACTGGGTAAGGAGTTCCCAAGAGCTTTCGAGCAATGAGCTCCGTCGAGTACATTTTGGAGCGGGCGGTCGAGCTGTTTATGCCATGGTGCTGCAGTGATGGGGCCCAGGATATTAACGGTGGTGACGGCGACCATGAGCGTGATTCTAGTGGTGGTGGCAATGGTGATGATACCGCCACTGCTGATGTGCCCAATGGCGATGGTGGCGGCTGCGACAACGGCAGCACAGTTAGGTCATCTGTACTCAGCAGCTGTTGGGCACTGAGAGTTCTCAAACAGACCCGGAAGATGCCGAGGCTACCCGGCAGGCGTCTGTTAGCACCCTGGGGTCCCCAAAATACAGAGCTATGTGGTGCACATGTAGAATTGGATGCAGACTTATACATGAACGACATACAGGTAGGCAGTGTCGTACAGGCGGCAGCACAATCACTGAAGCTTCTACGAGGTATAGCAGCTCCCAGTTGTGTGTAGGACGCCCCTTGCTGCAAACAAGTGTCCAACTAATTAGCTCTCTACTCCAGCGGCGCTCAAACGGCACGTGTCCATGTATGGACTGCTGCCACCAGGCAGCAGGCTGGAGTTTGTACATATGACCTATCTAAGTTGTTTCCTTGAAAATAAAGAAAGCCTGCACAACTGCTTTAAATGTATGACGCACCGAAAAGTTGTTCCTGCTTCCCTCGAACTGCTGCAGGTGCATCAGGACATTCCAGCTGCTAGGTAGCCCGCCATTGAGCCGGTTGTCGTTAAGCAGTAGCGTCTGAAGCGCCTGATGAATGAAGCAAGGTGCCGGCATGCGAGTGGCGGAGGTGTGGAAGAGAGTGACCAGGCCAGAGGCAGTGTGTCAGGAAAGGGAAAGGGGTAGAAATGCTTGTGCAAGGCATGGGGTTCCATGACCCAGACCCCGCACAACTTGGATCTGTGCCCTCAGGCTTACCGACATTGCTGACCAGGCGGACGGAAGGGTACCGCTTAACTGGTTATGGCGCAAATCCAGCGACCTGCGAGTATGATGTGTGGGAAAGGATGTCATATTTTCACCCTGCCGCCGCTATCCGGCAGACCCTGCCTTCCCCGGTATTTCGGGGCACCCTCACCTAGCCACCCTAGCCAACTTCTCAGTGGATCGCTCAGGTTCCGCACCCACCACCGGCATCCAACGGAACCTGGCTATCTATGATCTGATTATATATGTATGCGAGTATGTATGGCACGAAGTATAATATTTAAAAGTGCACTTGATAGACTCAATACCATCATCGCTTAAACGGGCTTTTCATTCCTTGTATATGTCAGGGGTGTATATTGCCTCCCTGAGACCGCGCCATCATGCCTTCAGTGTGCTGCTAGGTATTTGTCTAACGGATGTGCGTCCTGGGTACGTATTTACTCGTATCCCCAACACCCACTTCACCGCCCAACTGCAGACTACATGAATTCATGCCATTGTCGCATCTAAACCCGCCCGCCCCCATGACCTCCAGCCGCACCGTAGGTTGGTGAGGGCGCTCCAGGACGCCGGCAGTATACCCGTGAAGGAATTGTACGACAGGGACAGGGAAGTTAGACTGTACAGCGGCGATAAGTCCGGAGGCAGCGTTCCCCCCAGCCCTGCACCATTGAGCCGCAGCCGCTGCAGCGCATCTAGTTGGCCTGCACATGGGCGAAATGCAGTTTGTGGAGCATGAAGGCGTGGGTGCGGGCGTGTGGGCGCGGAAAAGGAAAGACACATAAAGCCAAGCGCGTGGCAAGCAGGTACATTCCCTGACCGGTCAGGGTGGTTCCCGGTTGGAGGTTAAAGGGGGGTTAACTGCATCCTTGCTCACGCTTATCCTTTTGCGACTCCTATAAGCGTCTTCTCAGAGGGACAGGGACGATTTGCGTCCGATACCAGCATTCTTGCAATTGCATGCAATGCTATACGTAAAATGTTCGGCATTTTGCGCTCCTTCAACACCGCCGTACAGCATCATACAGCAAACTTACCGATGGTGGCTGGCAGTGCTCCCACAGGCAGTGTGATGTTGGCCAATAGGTCAATTGCCGTCACGCGCTGGCCAGAACAGGTCACGCATGCCCAGCCGTCTGTGGAGGATACATACGCCAAGCAGGGCCATTAGTAGGCTGACAAGTGTCATGACAATGTGCACAAACTGCCCAAACCAGCTTGTGAGGCATCGGCTGCACACAGCTATGCGAACCACGGAGAAGTACAGCTTCATTCTACTGTGTGCTATGCTGGTATTGGCTTTGCTCCAAAACATACGCTGAGCTCCGGCACAACCGAGAGAGGACATCAGTCCCGTCCACGGCTTCGACGGAGTTTTACGCCAGTTTTTGGAGCTAAGGTGCCATCACCCCAGGCCAGAGCTCCAAGCCGGAGCATGCATCCATGTCTGCACTCGCATCCCCATCCAAGCCACCTCCATGAGGATTAACCCGCGCTGCATGCTATGCTCTCCTCAATCGTCACCACAACACATCCAAATCCCATTCCATTGCCAGCCACCAGCTACCACCTGCTACCTAACCCGACGTGCGCATCGCCACATTTCACCGTCGCCATGTCTGGAGCCGTGGTTCGGTGCTTCCCACATTCCTACATCCGCCATAACCCACCGCTGCATGGCGCCGCACCCGACCAGCTGCTCAAATAGGAGGGTGGTGAGGGATCTACCAGGGTCAGCAATACCGCCGCGTCATCAGCCTCCGTGCGGGATGCCCAGGCAAGCTGCAGATGCCTACTAGCGACCCCCGCAAGAAGCAATAGCAGCATTATCAGGACCGGTGACTCCAGGTGCCTGCTCGGCAAGCAGGGTGTACCAAATGCCGAAATGATGAGGAACGGTCTGTGGCCGGTCTGCCGGGGGGATTTCCTGGCGATGGATTTCGGAGCGGCGGCATAAGTCTCTTATAAGTCGGAACGCATAGGAAGTCTCCTTGGCCAAAAGGCGTGCACAAGGCAGGCATCCGTTACTGTATAGCTAGAGTAAGAGTGAGAGGAAACGATACAATATATGGCGAGAGCGAAAATTATGGAACGAAAAACGACCCAATTTGCTAAGCCACCATTTTTTTATTTCGTGGTTTCTCTATAGATGCACAGCGACACTTTCGCTGGCACACCATCTGTGCGCTCTGTTGCTGGCGAATCCGCCAACTCATCCCCAGCCTACTGTAACCCTTCATTTATCTAGTTCTTCATGGACCGCCGTTTCGCCCGAATCGATTGCTGCCCTGATCGAAATTAAACAAAGGTCAACACAACCTCGGCAGGATTAACACTTAGACTGTCCTTTGCAACCTAATCGCTCAACTATCCCTTAGCCCGTCGTCTTCTGCCCCTACCATTACATACATAGATAATCCTTGGTGACCTAAGAACCTGTCCCATACGTTACCAAATTGACCTAAAATCCTAAAATCTGCCTTTTCAACGACCTTCCGAATGCAAGTGTAACATTTTATTCTACGAAGTGCCTAGCTTTTCATGACTTGCAATTGTTAATTCTCGCTCTGTACATACCTGCTTGGCCACGTGCGTACACCGCCATGCTTGCAGACTGCGTTCGGCCACAGGCGCAATCGGCAGCAGCCATCATGTGTACGCCTCATGCATCTGACCGAGGTAAGCGACAAAATATAATGTCCTGAGATTTCAGCTTATAGTAAATACAACAATCTCGAGGCTGGCTTCACCGAACGTCCGCTTAATAGTACGATGGGACGCCAATTGAAACAAGTATGATTTTAATAATATCATTTCATGATTAGAAACTAAATATGTAACGTTTTTCTTATCTAATTTCTTTCACACTGCTTCACTACTGCCCGTACCGGTGTTGGAATTAGCACTACCCTTCCGTTGCAGCTGTACAAGTACGGTACATATATCGTCTCTAAGTACGCGCAAAGGCTCTTCTCCAGCATCTCGAGAGGCCTTTTCAGCGGCCAGCTACTACACCTACTAACGTTCTGTGTCTTTTATTTGACATTAAGTCATTGCTCGCAAATGAAACCAAAATTCCAATACTACGTTAATACTCTTGCGAGGCAAATACATGCAGTGTGCAGGGCGGGAAGTTGACATAGTTGCAAATGAACGGGGCAATGAGTCAATGCCAATGACCAATGAGCCCTTAAGCTTGCACTGTTCGTTGTGAACTAAGCATTTATCACTTAAAACTTTAATTTTTTCTGCGGGTTGGTGATAGCTGCCGGTTGGCTGCAGGGCTGGAGGGCCTCCACCTAAGTCCGCGGTCAATGATGAAGAACAGGTCGCGGGCGATTGTACTTGAAGACAGAAATAGAACCGTTCCCGAAACCAGAAATACCCCATTTGCCAATGTCTGCTGGAGGCCCCACATTTAATGCTGTGGGTTCGTGGTGGTTGCTGGTCGGCTGAAAACGTGCTTAAGCTGGAGGCCCCACAGTTAATTCTCCGATAGAAAAGCCATTGGCCTTGATATCTGATGTACAATATAATATAGCATGGCTGTGATTACAGGTACAGCACAAAAACACAGAACCTCATCCCCACAACCATTAAAAATGGTATCGTGGACAACCCCTGCATTGGAGCTCTCCCGTCAGGCATTTAGCTTCGCATCATAAATGCAGTGGATGATTAAAAGGTTGGATTTGAGTGTTTCGAAGGGCTTGAGGTCCCCCTCTTAGTAAGAAATGTCCATTTCCTCTTTTACTACTAAAGACTGTTAATAGATGAGTCCCCTAATGCCGGCTTTTCAAATAAATTGCAGGAAATGACGTGCGTGTTCATGTGCGTTGCATCTGAAGCATTGGTAGACTTCTGGGTGCGCCTGAGGAGCTTTGCAACCCTGGGTTTGCTCCCAAAAGGAGGTCAGGTGGGGGCCCTCGAGGACACCCCGTCTTTGGGGCATCCTCTTGTGGTCTGCAACGAGTGCAGACCACAGGCAAACACGAAGTGGAGCTCACAAGGGGTGAGGTCCAGAGTGTTGTTTAACTACGCCTCAACAATATCTGAGTTACAAGGAGATTGGAACTTGGAGACGGTGGCGTCGCTCATGGCCAAGGAGGGGCGGGTGGGTACCAGGCATGTTGAGTCAGCAGGAATATGTGAGCAGCTTCCTGGAAGCATTTGCAGGCGAGCGAACCTGCAAGGTTAGCTTGTCCTCTAAGGCCTAGGAAGACCAACTCGACATGATATATCAGTCAGTGACCGAGCAGTCGCCTTGTGGTTGATCATGAATTGCCGAGTCACATACGCACCCTTGCGTGTAATAAGGCAACCTTGGTGCTTAACAGTGCAATGGTCACCGCTGTGATGTCCTTTCCACCAAGGCTTGGCTATCATACATCCCTGCCACCATTCTTTGTTTCGTCAACTCTGCCGTCAATGTCCCTACCTCAAAGCCAAACGAGTCCTGAAGAATACATACATGTATTTTTCTTGGCAATTTTTCTGAACTGCCTGCCTCCAGGAAGCGCAGCGAGGTTCAGGGTGCGGGGCCTCTATGGTCGAGCCCTTACGTAAAGGCAAAGGAACAAAGCGTCAAGGGCAAGCAGTCACTAGTAGTGTATGATAAGAAATATCAAATGTTGTAGACCTTATGCATCATGTCCCTGACTACTTAAGAACGTACCGTGCACGGGTTTCTGCCGCAGCTCCGTTGCGCATCCGCGTTATAAACCCAAATGATATGCAAGCGGAATCTACCTCAATTTTCTGTGCGCATTATGGGGTAAGACTATCACAACATGGTATTTCACAAAGACCGTCCGAAAGGCTTGGTCAAGTCCATAGCTGCTGTAAGCCAGCTAACAAATGGATTGTGCAATTTTTGTATCTCGTTAAAATTATTTTGATTATCTAAGTGAGTTCTTTTGCCATGTGGAGGTTGAAGCTGCTGCGCTTTCTATACGGGTTTGCACCAATACACGAATTTCGTTTTTACAATTTGCAAGCCGCAAGCACTTGACCTCGCATCCGCACTGCGAACCTCAATTAGTAACAGTAGCACCTGACACAGTTCTTCATCCTTCATAATCGATTTCATGCTCGATCTCGCTGCACATTTAGAAATGCGCAGCGTAGGTTCTTGAAGTGAGGACGATGCGACGCAGGAACGGCGGAACTTCGTCCTACGCAGAAACATGTCCCCGCACCATGCCACAATAATAAAAGAGTAATGCACGCAGCCTGACATAATAAACAATAATCAATTCTCGAACACCACAGCAAATTAATAATGACAAACAAGGGCGCTTCGACGATGTACACCGTACGAGTAGAAGTTCACAATAGAACCACTCGACATACTTAGGCGTTAATTTTTACCTTGGCATTTCCGATCTGACCTTGGGGTCGGGAAGAAAAAAATCAGACGTTCGGACAGTCCAGCACCTCCCAAGGGCGGCGGCCCCAGTTACTGGTTTTGATTCGAGAGGACGCTAGGAGGCCGAGGAAGCGCGCGACCAGGGAAAGAAGCTCTTACAGAAAGCAACCTGATAAGCCACCTATACCCACCCAAGGACAAGACCAAAACGCAGGTAAGGCCCAGGCGGAATAAATGAAAACCACGCATTGGGAAATCATTTAAATTAAGACAAGGGAAGGCAGGCGCAGGCCGAACTACCAACACGCAACTGCTGAAAGAGGTTACCCACCGAGCCCTTTTGTACGGCCGATTATTGATAGCTTAGGGATAGCACGCATTCGCTGTCAGGTGTTAAAGCACGTGGATGCCGACCATTGCCTTTTATGAATGTGCCCAATGAGCATTCAATCGGGCGTACGTCGGTTTCCTCTCGTGACGGAGCGAATATGCTGACCTAAGCTACAGTCGCGCATCGTTGGATCGTCCATGCAAACTTCTTTTGGTTGCGGTTTTCGTTACAGCCATGGGAGGGTTGGCTAGAGGATGAGCACTATCCCAAGCCTTTTTCCTGAAACCGCATCCTGCACCTACGTTTTGGTTGGAACCCTGTTCACTGCCGCCACGTATGCGTTGGCATATGCACCCGATTGAACGTGTATTTCAATGATCTGAGCCGCGAATGTGTGTTATGTGCATCAGGCTGACGCGGCAGGACGCCACATGTGTGTTTTGTGTCCCGTGACTGACTGTGGCAAGTGTGCTGCTCCCATACAAATTGTGCAAAATCTTGTCGGAAGGTTGGGCTGCCCGCCAGGGGGAATTTTCGGCAATGAGGCTAGCGGAATTTATGGCGCGTTGGGGCCCTGCGCTTCAACTCTGATGCACAGACGACGCCCGCTTGTTAGCCCACCATTTGTTTGTACGGTTACTTTTAACCTCAGAGCGGCACATTCCATTCCGGCAGATCCCATGATACTTCTATATAGTTCATTTCGGGGTCTTTGGTCAAAACTGCGTTGGGAAAATGCAGAAAAGGAAGCGTGATGGCGCCTCACCGTTGATGGCATTCCTCTCCTGGGGAACCCCTACATATATGAGGGGCTGTTTACTGGCGGCTAACTGTGGCTTTGGGCCTTATCCTCCCCCGGTGGATCACAAGTGCACGTAACCCTGCTGTCGCCAATTTTGGGCATGTCCAGTTGCACAAGGTGTTGAAGAAGGCAGGTGTGGCTGGTGTCTGCCCCGACAGATGTTCAACTATGTGTTCGGGATGTGGTGGTCCTAGCCACTGTTAGCACCATGGAAGTGGTCGCAGATTTATGGCGGCTGTGAGGCAAGCGAATGCATCCAGAGGTCCGGGCCCGAGTCTCGTTGAAGAGGCCATCCATGGTTGGGGGTGCGTGACCCCATACCTGTAAGACTACCCATACGAGCCGAAGGCCCAAGGGCAATACTACAACGCCTAAAAGCCACGGAGGAAAGGAAAACACCGCAATATGTGTAGCCAACATTTACATGGATAAGTATGCAGCAGGAGGAGCAGAAGGGGAGAGTATGGGAGTGTCCGCAGGCAGGCTGGGGCGAGTGCGGCCTGCACGACCCTCACTGGTAACATGGGCACAGAGAGAGAGAGAGTGTGTGTGTGTGTGTGTGTGTGTGTGTGTGTGTGTGTGTGTGTGTGTGTGTGTGTGTGTGTGTGTGTGTGTGTGTTTGTGTGTGTGAGCCAGCGGGCCAGCTGGCCGTGCACTGCACCTGAGACGATCAGGGCAAACAAGACACCCACCCAGACCAGACAACGCAAGTGTCATCTAGACAGCAGAAAGCGAACCCAAAGGGAAGGCTCAAAAACCCACAACCACAATTCGCCAATAGACTCCCCAATTGGTGAAAGGCCTCGGACCTCCACCAGAAGGCCCACCAACAAATACTGACAGGAACTTGCACGTTGTTACTAGATGAGGCCAGTGCCCCAAAAGTCCCCAAATAAAAGAAATTAGATAAAGAAGCAAAGCAGGTAATAGCTAATCGTCCGTCGGTGGCCGCTTCCGTGGACATAACAACTTGTTTAATGCATTTCGCTAAAAGGGGTGATGTAACCCAACAGAGTCACATCCTTTCTGTGGAATTCCCAGAGCTGCGAAACTCCGGAGGCGCATCCTTTCCGTGGAATTCCCAGAGCTGCGAAACCCAAAAGTCAATAACAACTCGATAAATGGCTCCTGTAAGACAAGGGCCAGGTAGCAATGCCACGTCGGTGTTCATGGCTGTAGACATATATCGCTGCCCGTGCTCCGTAGCTGACACAGCAGCAAGAGCCATAACATCCCCAACAAAATGTTGCACTGTTTCTGGAGCTTGGACAAGCCATCAATGTTGTTCGCGTGACACTGGCGATTCTGTTGACAGAGTGAGTTGGTCCGCTACTGCCTGTGCCACCGGACAGGCCCGAAGTGCTGACAGTGAGGGGATACACCTCCCACTGAACCTACTGGATAACATCCAATACCACACACTGCTGGCCGCGACATCCTGAGATGGGAACTTCCTAACATGGGCAACCCATCAACCGTGAGACGCCACCAAACCGCATTCTGTTTATTTCCCATCGTATGTGAGACCATAAACGATGGAAGGTCCGTTGCAAAGTAGGAATAGCCTCACCCAGTACCTCAGGAGAACCCGTCTGTAATAGTAGTTGGTACACAGTACGGCAGACATATCAGCTACTGTGTTTAATTGGCCCAGACGCCTCCCACTCTGTAACAGCAGCAATATCAATAACAAATACGCGCGAAGAGCTCGACCAGCATCCCGAGAGGCCTTTTCAGCGGCCAGCTACTACGCCGTCGCCTCTTTAATAAACAGGCTATGGGCTACTCGACGCGCAGTGTTTTTGTTTTCATTTTTGCTCGTCAATTTTCAGCCCGAACGGAGGAATAGGGTTTTAGTCGCGGGAATAAAGTATTCCGAATCTGTAAGGCGCTGACTGGGGCTTTCCCCCCCCCAGACCCCCCCCATGAGTTACAGTTTAGTTCGTACAAGCGCCAGGTTTGGAGAATGTCGCAACACGCACACAACACAATCTCCCCAGAGAGGTGTCTCTTACACGCCAGGAAGCGGTGCGCACTTAGACGCTTTGACAGGAAGCCCGATTGCACGGCAACTGCTTTTTCCAAAGGGCTTGCAGAGCCTAAGCAAACACAGATCAGTTAACCCCTACTCAAGCACTTATCGAATAGAGTTCGTTCGCCGTCGTTCGTTTTGCATCACGTTGAAAGATAACACTACACGACTCTCCAGATTGCAAAAGTAATGATGCAGAGTGTGGGGTTAGGAGTCTTAGCTGCAGCGCCGGGGTCGCTGCTACCATCACCCTCAACACCCGTGTTTCCTGGCCCATCACGGTTGCCTCCATATGATGAACGTTGACGTTTGGCCCACTCACTGTTGACAACCGGAGTGGCGTCATTGTCGTCGGCTGGCTACAGCATTGCGTCCACATTGCTTACGACCTCTACACCGTCTTCATCACCGTCGCTAATGGCCTCTGTGTGAAGCTTAATTTATGCTTTAATGGCTTGCCATGCTTTGGGAGCTTCAGATCAGATTGCAACGTTTCATCCGGTCAGAAACAGTCCTATTCCTCGTTGACTCACGGGCGTGACCTTCTTAACAGTATCCATGGCATTGAAGTGCTATCATATGGCTAACATGTATGTCCCTGTAAGATTCTAGCGGCTTTGGCATGGACAGCCCATTTTTGTTGGCTGGAGGAATGACAGCTATGGCTGCGTCCCCAAGCCATGGGGACCTTTGCCATTGGGGAGGGCCCTTTGTACCGAGGCTCTCTCCCCTTGGTGAGCCTGAGAATCTCCCCAAACGATTTTCCCTGGGGAGCACTTCGCCGTGGCTAAAGCGCCCTCACCGGACGCGCCAGACGAGTTAGGGAAGGTCCAGGAGTGACTCGCGCCGCCTAGCGCCATCGATTTCCCGCAACCCTGGCGACCTTCCCGACGGCCCAGCACCATACCTGTAACACAGCAAAGGCGTAACCCGGGATGCTCAGATTGGCATTTGCGTCGTTACATAGCAATGGACGTCCTCGGCCATTATTTCGAGCACAGGAGCCATCCCACCTCGCGCCAGTGCGCTGGTTTATCCATTACACCATGAAATCGCCAATTTGCGACTTGCTGGTTGCCAGAATCGAACCGCCGACCCGAAGTTTATTTCGGTATTCGTGCGGTCCCGTCTCGATACCATTGTAACACAGCAAAGGCGTAACCCGGGATGCTCAGATTGGCATTTGCGTCGTTACAATACCAGTTTGTACGGCATATCCTACCCAGCCCTACAGCAAAGCAATGCTTCAAACGAAATTTCCCATTGCATGAGATAGACAATTAGTAAGCGAAATTGGCTCTGTTGGTTAGGTGAACACAAACAATAGCTTTGCCTTACCAACTTCACTCGCTCATGAAGGTCGAGGACCCCATTAAGAAGAGCATTGCCAAAGCAAAGAGGAATAAAAAGGGACGGGGTAGAGCAAAACAGCTTCGAAATGCCCAGCCCCCGAGCCTTTCGGCAAACGTAGCTGTCACAAGTGCCAATGCGCAACAGGAGCCGGTGAACATTGGTAACGACGCGGCCTACGAGGTCGAAGATTTTGATCCGATTCACCATGAAGACGCTGACGACGCGGAAGCATCGGAAGATGCTGACGGTTTCAGTGCAGCCGAGGAGGAACCAGAACCAGAGCCCTAACCAGAGTCCACGTTAACACACGCTGTGCGGGAAGCGTACGTGCATGACTTTGCAGCAGCCGTGGAGAGCCGGACTTGCTTTTTTGAGCAGCAGCGCTGGCGTACTTCGCAGACCTTAGGCGTGCCCCCGGTGCACCGTGCGCTCCCCAGAAGGACCTACCCTGTGACCATCATCACTTGGTGTAGCAGTCGCTCACCTGGCGGGTCGACTGGCACAGCGGAAGCGTAGAGTTGGTAGTCCTCACCGAGGCAGGAAGAAGTCCAACCCAGCGGCAAGCACTAGCGTACATAGACGCGTACAAAACAATTAGAGACGGCGGCAGCGGAGTCTTGAACTCCGAACACCTAGTAATGTGATACGTCAGTGTCTGGCCAGAGCACCCCGCCCGGGTAGCTTATATCTCGGCCTACCTGCCGGAGATTCCCTACCACGGACTTGCCGTACTAGGATAATGTTGGTGGGGCCCAGGGCCCCAGCCCGTTAGGTTCGCTTACGAACAACCGCCATGTTCGATACATGCGACGAAGCTCGTAACATGCACGAAACTTGAGACGAATCGTTAACGGATTAACAGTTATTGTTAAAAGTAATCGTTGAAATATTCTAAGGGAAATGTAGCTTGCTACACTTGGGAGCAACCCATATGCGTATGTGTAGATGTCCCTGTGTGCTGGTGCATGCCCGATTGGGTGTTTCATAACATGCGTCCCACAGAGTTCAACTGCCTACCCGACACTAAGGCTGGGTGGGACCTCCACCTCCAGCGAGACGGCCAGCATGTTCTCTGGTGGCACCAGTCGCTCCTGCAGCTGTTCGACCTTGTGTCATTCAGGAGCAGGCACCTGAGTGCGGACGCATTCTGCTCTGCACTCCTTGACACCTGGGAGCAAAATGGCATCTGCCGTCCAGTTTCCCCGTTTCGGCAACCACGCTTCGTAAACACCTTCGGCAAGCACTCCTGTACATGGACTGCCAGGGTGTCGTGGATGACTACCCGGAGGCACACTTAGCACCTGGCCCCATGGAGCTCTGCATGGGTGCCCTTGTTGTGGGGACACTCTCAGGTGCAGCAATGCAGTGAATGGCGTGGCTGCAGCCGCCCCAGCTCCTGTTACCGGTGCTGCAGCACTGGGGGTCGTGGAAGCAGCAGCAGCAGTGGAGGGGCCGGAGCTTGGACTGGAGCACACAGAGGTGGCGGCTGGCAGCCCTGCCGCCATTGAGGGCAATCCCGTTCCCCCAGTCCCGTCAGCCGGCGCAGCAGCCCTGGGAACCATGGCGGCAGCGGTTTCCACGGGCGCTGCAATGCAAGGGGCAGCAGTGCTCGCATCGACTGACTGGCTGCTTCAGGGCACCTGCAGCCCCGAAGCCGCAGGGCCTGGCCCCACGAGCTTGCATTCGGTACATTTCGATGCCTGCTTAAAGCTAAACCTGCTGTCCCATAACCTGCCGTTGTCCAACCCTCTGCCTTGCAGGTCCTGGCTGCGGAATCGAGGAGGGTATGTTACATCTGGACGGCTGGCACCTGGATTTCTCTATGACTTATGGGGCTTGCAATTGCAGAACCTCATCACGGCTATCGGTGTCGCGTTATGCCGGCATGGGATCAGTGATTTTTTTTCATTTAGGGCGGGTCTCAATTTATTCCGACCTAAGTAACAAAGTTGCTAGGGTCGCCGTAATTTATTCCGTAAGTGTGGGGCGCTGG
>NW_003307572.1:1156840-1167203 GCF_000143455.1 Volvox carteri f. nagariensis | reverse complement strand
CCAGACCCCCCCGATAAGTTACAACTCCCCTCATAGACCAAGAGGCACACACTGAGTTGGCGCGTTTTCGTTCATGTGCGCACTCTTCATGCACTTGCATAGATAGTTCTGGCACTGTTTGTGGGCAATAAGTAAATCCGACCAAGTTCTGCACACTACGGAGCAATCTGGCAGCAATGGACGTTTTTGGCTGGAGGAATGAAAATGTACGGATCGGCCTCAATTCATTCCGTATTTCCAAAGGCCAAAATGGCCTCTTTATTCCTTGTAAGGAATATATTACTTAAAAAAACACTGCATGGGATGCTCCTGCGGCTCATGAACCTCTTCAGTGGAGAGCAGCACGCATACTCCAATGCTGCAGCACTGTCCTTCCTTGCAGCTGGCACCGCTGTACAGTGCTGGTGGTCCGATATCGCGTGCAGGTAAGTTCTTCTGAGGCACGATGTGTGGTTGTTGTTCTTTGGACATCTCACACGTTGTACTTTTACAGATGAGGCAAGTCATATGCCAAGTGGCTGGAATGCCAGACACCGGACCTGCAGCGGCTGGGCAGAGACATGCGCCTACTCATTCCCCCCTGGCACCGATATGCTCACAGGTGTGTATGGGCTTTGTGCGTCTCCTAATAGGTGTTTGCCGTTGCCCTGCAGTTACGCATGCCAGAAAGCGTTTGGGCACCTTGGGCAGGGTGCACGGTGTGGGACAGGGGACAGGCGAGCCAGCAGAGATATTCAAGAGTGTGGCCAGTCCACAATGCCGTATCACACAATACATGAACCCTGTCACTAGGGAAGCGCACTTGGAGCGTGTGGCGCGGCTGTACTGCAGGGATGTCGTAAGGGACTTACCTGCAAGGTTGTGGTGAATGCGGACTCAGGCTGAAGCTGAAGCAGGCTGAAGCTGAAGCAGGCTGAAGCTGAAGCTGAAGCTGCCCTGGACAGTGCCAGACACTGCATCCGTGTCCTTGGGGCCACGTTGGAGCAGAAGGGTGGTGATGCAGCTGTGGTAAGCAAGCGGTATTTTAGCATTGAAATTGTAATGCCAACGTATTCTCACATGTGCAGGTACAGCAGTCCCTCCAGCAGCAGCCCCGGCAACTGGAAGCAACTGACATGGTGCCTGCCAGCCCAGCAGCTGAGTATGCTCTCTGCCGGCTCGCTCTTCAGAAGCTGCAGCGGGAGGACACTCTCGATGCCAGCTCTGATGCGGTGCGGCTTGGGTTGCTCTTCCCTGGTGCTGACTCTGTGCCGGTTAGGCAGCGCCCAGCCCTTATCCGTGCAATAAAAACCCAGGCTGCTGATCTTGAGAAGGCCCGCTATGACCCCGCTGCTTGTGGACCCGAGTCCGAGCTTATGAGTGCGGTGCTGGGGAGCCTGGCGAAGGGAGAGCTGCGGAAGCTTTTTGTGGAGGTGGAGGTGAGTCTGCGAGGTTGTCGGGTCTTCATGCAACGGGGCCATGTAGGCTCTTGGTTCCTTGTCTGCCAGCCGAGTGTTGTGTGCAGGGATCGAGCATCACCCAAGATCCCCAAACCCCGGGTGATAGGCTGCAAGCCAAGTTTGTATTTCTTGGAAAAGATTTAACTTCTCTCCCACCGTGCCCCACTTTTGCACCGCGGCTCTGGCCCCCTCTCGATGTTGCACCCTTTCCTGACCCCCTTCCGTGACCCAACCCTTCAGGATGCCGTAGCCGACATGCATGCCCTGGACCACGTGGTATGGCGACTCAGCGGGCGGCGGCATCAGCAGCAGCTTGCCATTAAGGAGAAAAGGCGCGCTAGGCAACGGTTTGCGCAGCTTTAGGAGCAGCTTACTAGCTGGAGTGCTGTACCTGGAGCGGTGACACCGGACCTTGGGCAGGCATTGGCCATGAAGGGAGCGCTAGGCCAGGCTCTGAACGCACAGCGGTATCCCTGGGCTGCACAGTCAAATCATGGGGTGCCGCAATTGGAGGCAAGCTTGCGCCGGGTGCTGCAGGAGGAAGCGCGGTGCAAGGAGGAGTTGGTGTTGATTCAGAATGAAGTTGGATGTGGTGTAGCATTTTATGTCCGCCGGGTCGCTCTGCTGGAGGGGGCAACTCAGAATGTGGCTGAAACGAGCAGTTATGGAAGGTTGCTGCTCTTGCACCTTGCATGGCAGCAGCGCATGCTCGAGGGGTTCACCTTGCTGCAAACGACCCAGGATGTGCCTCGTTGATGTAAGCAGCTATTATCCGTGTATGGGATGCACGGCTTGGGGAATGGAATAGCACGGATATTGGTTGGTGAGGCAATGGCGGCTTGGTATCCTCTGGTTGTATTCAGGGAAAGGTGGCAATGCACGTGTTGTTGTTCGGTGGACATATGCTGCATGGTTGGATGCTGCCACTACTTGGATCGCTGATAGCTGCTTGAACAGCCTTCTGTATGGCCAGGGCTCTTATCCACGGCACGTTGTAATGTTCCTCGGCAAGGTGCATCTGGTGCATGCTGCATGGTGTGCCACCCGAGTATTGTCAGCGCTCCTTTTAACAGCTAGGAAAAGGGTAACCGACCCGTGGGTCAGGGGGCCGCGTGCAACGACGTCAGTGCCTTAGTCCCAAATAGCCATATGGCACTGATCGGGTCGGTAAACCATGGATAACCCGCCTTCGACCCCGGGGTAGCCCATTGGTAACCCCCTTGTAAGGTCCTACCCAGCGGGAGGGGTAACACGGCCCCAGGGTAACCCCCTCCGTTGCCCTGGACTATGGACATGGGCCTACTGGTCTTATTTGTTGCCCTCTTAGGATATCTTTGTAAATGTACATGTTAGCAGCCTACAGTATCTTGGTATCTCGGGAAGCATCGTTCACCATGTCCAGGTCTCTAATGCTGGCAGGACACATGCCAAGCCATTGTGCTGAAGGCTGGGCATTGAGCAATAAATCTGGCAGGTGCAGTGTAGCAGCCGGTACACAGTACGGCGCTATAAATACGCGCAGAGTGCGACCGCCAGCAACTCGAGAGACCTTTTCAGCGGTCAGCTGCTACATGCAGGCTGCAGGTGTTACAACAGCAATGGGTCAGGGTTCAACGAGGCAGCCATTGGTTCACAGTGCTTGCTCCTACCAGATGTAATAGCATTTATGGTCACGAGGACTCTGATACAGGCCTAAGCATTTTTCCTCTCGAGCAGGGAAGCTGGCATCCATGGAGAGGACCTTCCAGAACGTAAAGCAGCCATACCGATGCCGACATACCGGTAAGCCGCACCCTGAACTGATGCCGTGAGCTGTGATGGGCGTCATTTCGTTTACAATGTCAAACTCGACTAGTGTCAGAGTTGAGTGTCAACGGTCGACCTTGGCCATGGCATACCGGACATAGCGACATGTCTCTACATGGATTCCTGCCAAGCAGCCCGCGTCCTGAAAATGTTTTACGGATCTTTTCGATCAGCAACATAGGTTACAAACACCAATTTTGGCTTGGAACGGACAACCTCAACTTTTCGAACCTCCCCTTCTGGCCACACTCGAACCTGCGGCCCAAATGCCACGCAAAACCCGGTACCTCCAATCGCCCTGGAAATTTGACACAACGACCTTCATGACATTAGAATCCCAATGCAATGGCTTTTCGCCACGGGCTCAACGTTCTGCCGCCACCGACATGGTGTCAGTTTCCCAACGTTGGAACCTGTGTCATATCATTCTCGTTGCCACAGTGCAGTGAAACCAACACTGCATCTTTCAGCCAGTTTAGTGACTCCAGGATTGCAGCAAGCCTGCCACCCTTATTCACCCTCCCTCGTCCCTGATCAGGTGCGCCCCGTTTCCCGCCATCGCCCAATCGTCCTCTACCGGCACCACTGCTGCCGCTGCTTCCCCCTCGGGTATTTGAGCGACAACTGGACCGTCTGGGCTCCTGAGGCCCCATCACCACCGTTGCATGCACTAAGCATGCATGGCACTTGCACCTGCTCACCGACTGAAGTCCCACCATGCCGCCCCTTCCACCTGGTCCACTGCTTCCCATCCCCCACCACTGCTGCTGTTAGGGCTGAACATAGCATGCAGGTGCGGCTGCAGCTGCGGTAGCTCGCCTCCTAAGGCCCCATTGCCGCTGCCGATACCGCTTCCACTCCTTCCACCACCACTTCTTCTGCTACCACTGCTACCGTCGCCACCGCTTCCACCTCCACCACTTCCACAGCAGCCACTTTGCCACCACTGCTTCTGCCGCGGTGACTTCCACCATCGCACCAAGACCCAAATCGGCATGGATATGCGGCAACGACCACATCATCCCATCGCCACCAGGGCCCAGCACGGTGTGAGTGGGCAGCAGAAGCCGTGTCATCCCACTTCTCAAAGTCCCATCACCGCCGCTGCCGCCACCAATTTGGCCGCCACCACTTTGGCCGCCGCCACTTTGGCCGCCGCTGCTTTGGTCGCCACTGTTTCCACCGCCACCGCTTCTACCGCCTCCGCCGATAGTGGGGCCCATTAGACCATGAGTGGGCAGCAGCAACCGTGTTGTCTAGCCAAACACCCCATCATCCCCGCTGCTGCCGCGGGGGCTCAATACAGCGTGCGTGGGAGGCTGCAGCTGCACCGGCTCGCCACCCAACACTGTATCAAGGCTGCTATTCCAACCGCCACCGTTGGTGCTGGGGCCCAATGCGGCACCAGCCATGTTTACAACGGGCTCACAATGTGGGCAATGCCAGTCCCCAGAAGGAATGCTGGTTAGTGGTGGTGTCAGGCAAGTCATGTGATAGCATGTCACCCCAGCTACCCTCTTCTGTCTCCCCGCATACCACACATGGTGCATCAGGGTCCAGGTCATCGGCGCCACCGAGTTTTTTCAACTCTGACTGCTGCAAGTGCTTCCAGCGCCGTCCTCTCCTGTGCTCGAATACGATGCCCCGTCATCATCAGTGCTGACGGCGCTGACTGCATGACCAGACCTCGGCCCCCATCCAGGCCGACCACGCTTGCCTGCAGGGTGAGAGCTCATAAAAACCTGTTTTCTCCTAGTCACAAGAACGCCCAGACCCATCTTACGCGTCTCCAATAGCCCAGCATCAACAAGCTTCTTGCGTGTCGCGACTGTTGTCTTGACGCCAGCCATGCCGGTTACCATGCCAATGGCTTCCTCCTCACCGAACATCTCACGAAGCTGGTCGAACTGCTGAAAGGCCTCAGTCATCTGCATTACGAACTATCTCGTCAGCATTCCATGGCTCACAGCATGCCTCATGTGCTAAGAAGACAGTGATAATTCGGTTTGGCCCACCTGCTGCGGTGTCGGCTGGCCCCATGATAACCCTGCATTCTTGAGTGCTGCACCCAACTCTTTCCGGCTCAGCCTCACACCCACCTCCACTAGTGCAGCCCTCAGTTCGGACATGCCTTTTTTCTTTTTCCGCGTGTTGAAACGCTCAAAGGCACACTGCAGCTGCTGCTGGTCGACCGCCGATGTCCCTGTACATGCGTACCATCGATCAGCAATGCAATAATGCCCAATGTGCCACCACCACACATTACCTGCTCTGTGGCAGACCCGCCCGTTTCTGCCGCCCACGTCGACCGCATCCTCCTCAAGGTCTTCTGCATCACTGAGATTCCCATCAGCAAATCAGCTGCCATGCTGCGTGCCCCTGCCCGCTTGGCTGCCTGCTTCCCTTACTGCACTCAAACCCAAAAACATGATTGGCGATGTTGAAAGCATGCAGCGACTACATGCATATTCACTCAAAACTCCGCATCAGTTCCTCCCTCGTGGCTCGCAGCCTGCAAGGCAAAATGAAAGTGTGGAGGTACCAAACAGGGCAACATAGCATGGGAAAGCATTACGTATTCTGCCACCTTGGCGGCATACCACTCGTCATGTGACTCTGCCCATGCAATCAGCTGCAAGCACAGTTCCTTACGTAGATCCACGGTCTGTGCGTTCACCAAGGGGATGCATGGGAAACCCAGGGCAACACGTGTGGCCATACAACTGCCACCGCAGGGGCAAGGGCCACCAGACTCTGAAGGCACCCAGCTTGCAATATGTCCGGCCGACAGGTCCTTGGTGACCCCCTTATTGCACATATGCGGTACGTACTGCGCCGCAGTGCCGAACGTGTTCTGCAGGGCAGGCTCTAGGACCATCTGCAGGAGATGGTACAACGGTAAGAACTAGGCTTGTGTTGCCAGCCCCCCAGCACCATGCCGTCTTCAACTTGCCTGCCAGGCCAATCGCCCTAGATTCCTTAGGGTTTACGAAGTAGGATTCCGCCTCGGGACGCTGGATGTCGTCCGCTTGCTGTTTCCGAGCTATGACTCGGACCTGCGGTGCAGGTGCCTGCAGCTGCCCCACAACGTACGCGTTCTTCACCAAGTGCTCGAGGTGTGGCATAAGCTGACGATCGCTCATCCATCCCCATTCGTGCTCATCCAGCCCCATTCGTAGCACTCGATCTCCGAGGACGTCGGGGACGCAACGACAAGCACAACGGCCGGGAGCTGCCTAAAGTCGAGCACGGAGCCTCAGGGTTATGGTACGGCAACACGGGGGTAACCGGAAAATTTCCACAAAAACAAACCATCAATGTACTCACTTAACACGTAGGCCCTTGAACGCGTCCATAGAGAATTTGGTGAAAACCTGCTCCAGTGCATCGCAGACTTTGCGCAGGGCTGCCGCGACCATTGTGCTTGCCGTCTTCTACATAGGAGCTATGGCAACAACGTGTGTCCATGGCTGGGTGGGTGTAGGTAATGGGTGGAGGCCAGGCGGAGGCTGAGCGTTGTTGGTAAGGTTTGGTGGTGGTTGGATTGGAGTACATAGGGTCGGCGGTGTATCCGAAACGGATGTCGTCAGCGAGGCTGGGGTCTGGAATGACATGGGCTGCGATGGTGAAACAGGTGTGATGGAGGGCGTGGTTGGCTGCGACGTGGACTGGTGGTGAAGTGGTGGGCCAAAGCGGAGGGAATGACGGAGTGGTAATGGAGGTTAGGGGTTCTGCTGTTGCAGTGGGTGGTGAGGGGCTGGGGTCGGAGGACTCTGGGTTAGGGGCTGGACTGACGGGAAAGCGGGAGAGGGCGTCGGCCATGTTTTGCGGGCCGGGGCGATAGGTGATTGTGTTGTAGCCTTGGAATGGGGCGAGGAGCTGGGCCCAACGGGCTTGACGACGAGACAGGTCCTTCTGTGTAAAAAGCGTTGTAAGGTGTCGTGGTCTGTGCAGAGCGGGAAGGGGCAGCCTTCAAGATAGCACCGAAACTTATGCACTGCGTGTACGACAGCAAGCAACTCCAGCTCGTGGATGGGGTAGTTGGCTTCATGACGGCTGAGTTTGCGGGAAATCGATGGCGCTAGGCAGTGCGAGTCACTCCTGGACCTTCCCTAACTGGGCGCGTCCGGTGACGGCGCTTCAGCCATGGCGAAGTGCTCCCCATGGAAAATCGTTTGGGGAGATTCTCAGGCTCCCCAAGGGGAGAGAGCCTCGGTACAAGGGGCCCTCCCAAACGGCAGAGGTCCCCATGGCTTGGGGACGCAGCCATACCGCAGGAACATTATCTATCCCTAATTTTCAGGTTCACGGACAATTTTTTCTTTCGAATTCGGAAAACATTTCGCAAAAAAATCGCAGTCGACGAGCCACCGAAAGTGGCGAAGGTTGCATATCAGTCGCTTATTTTAAACGGTAAAATCTTTGAGTGTGATGGGGGGCCGTCCACCCCATCGCCAACCTAACCTCGACACTAGGGTTTGGGTAACAGACTCAATGGACGGCAGCATAGTTGCTCTGGATTCTGCATTGAAAGGCAACAATAGACCAGCCGCCTGTCGCCAATGCGCTGCTCAGCTAAGAGAGCGACAGGAAAACACTCATTACACTTACGAAAGGTACAAAGGGATTGGGCTAGTGGGCTCCGTGTCTAGAGTTATTGCACCACTGTTTGATACCACGCCCTGCACCTCTAGAGCATCCAGCGCAAGAAGAACATCCCCCAACATTTCAGTGTCTTACAGCCCTGGAGCGCTTGGCGTCGAAACTCCAGCCCTGGGCGGATGTTACCTGACGGGGCAATCAATCTCTTTTCCGGAAAATTTGGGTCTATACAGAGGTAAACTCCAACACCACGCATTAGGAACCAACGGATGAACGTCAACATCTTCAACTGGGGGAGGTGCCAACGCTGTAACAATGCGCTGATCATCACGATTGCCCCAAACCAAGGCACCCCCACCTGGACGTGATTAGACATAATGGGATTCTATGCCAGGTAAAGGGCATGCAGGAAAGAGTGCATGACCAAGACCCAGGGCGGTCGCGTTAAAACTGGCTGGACTATTGGCCTCGCAAAACGCACCGCCCGGCACGCCCATCGCGCTCTCGAACGGCTAATGTCCCCAAACCGCCCAAAGGTAGTTGGCCATATAACAAATTCTTAGGAACCCCAGTAAGCCGTCTGTCGTGTGCAGCCGGGCCCAGGTTCCTATCAATAAGCTTGGGACGGCCCCCGTGCTTCATATGCCACGTAAAACGATGCAGCCCATAGGCGGCCGCTGCCTGGGCACGCCCAAAAATGGAGAGGTGTAGCATGGAAATGCGTTGGAGTCGAGTCCAAAATGATGTATGCAGGAACAAGAGAGGGAGGGAGTAGTGCATGGAGGGACCATGACTATATGCGTACAAACAGTAGCTTAATTCCTTTTCTGGAGACTTTACTTAATCTTTGCTCCGTAAAACGCCCCTTCCTCATTACGGACCAAAGCTTCCAAGTTGCAATTCATGTCACCATATTCTTCAGGTCGAACGATGGATGTTCACATACCAGTTATGAGATCCGAATGTTCTTCCACTTTAGTCTCCATTTTGCTCGTACGGGGGCTCGAACCCCGGACCTGCGGCTTACTCATAACATAAGACCACCGCTCTAACCGACTGAGCTATACGAGCATGGACACCATGCAGACCATCTGCTTTATAGAATTAATAGATTATACCACAAACACATGTGTAAGTTATAGCAGGTCGAGCAATAGTGTCGAGTCCGTCTGGAAGCCCGCCCAGACTTGCCGCACGGCTACTCGCGGGAAAAGCCATTCCTTGAGGAGCAGGATAGTGTTTGCAAGCTTTAAGGCTTCAAGCCAGGTCGGGATTGCACTCCCGAAACCGGGTTTCGGGTGTGCAGCTTGGATCGCTCAACTTTTCAGTAAGGTTCTAGTCGACCCCAGGCTAGTTAGCGGCCCTCTGTCAAGGTTAAATACACAATCAGCGATGTGCGCCTGATGGCATCTGAGAGGGTGCTTCAGGGCGGATTGGTTAAACATCCAACCACATGCCAGTGAACTGTTTGGGGAAACTGGCAACGTGGATAGGGGTCGTAGGCTCATACCAGCGAGATCAATATACTGGTGATCAAAAGCGACTCCCAACCCTTTCGTCGCTGATCCCCTTTATAATACGCTCTTGGGTTAATGGTCTCAACTTTTTGTTGGAAAGGCAATCGACTATGCTTTGTAGCAACCCAACGACGCCAGCAAGTTTTTGTCTATGTTTTCCGCCAATGACATCTTTGATTCGATCCGATCCGATCCGATGTTCTTCGATTGTTCCCATGGTTATCGTCCAGGATGCATGTTAGGCGTGCATATTTATTTTGATGCTTATTTATTTGCGAGCATCATTTGTGTCCTTATGGATTGGGAAGGCGTTACCGCGAGGTGGTTCCTGGCGGCCCCAGGTTGCACCAGGAGATTGGCCCCCCCCCCCTCCCGGAGTGCCTATGCCCCGGAGTGGAAGTTGGCTAACGAACTACGGCGAGGTCAGGAGCACCAATTGAATTAATTTTTACTTTTCTTTACAGCTTAAATTTTGCGCAAAGCGGGCATACTTTGGTAAATGGAAACTGCGACTGCCGGACAGAGGTCACACATTTACATAATGCCAAATGAACGGGCTACAGCGACTTCATAGCTAAAGAAACGTTATTGCTTTAACTCGTTTAGCAAAGAGCTTCACGCGCGGGCACCTCCGACTTCGACCTGGCCGATGAAGATGGCAGGACTTCTCGCTTTGTACCCGTCCAAAAGCACCGAAACGCATAGGATTGTTGTGGAATATAGCACATGCAAGACATTGCGTTGTCGACCTTAAGGGGGCGCATGATGCCCCGGCCGTGCTTTATGGGCCTCCAGGAGCCCCAAAACGGATTGTCTAGGATCGATCCATTGCAGATAGATCATAGGCGCTGGGCTGGCGGTCATGGAGTGCTCGGCCGATGGACTGAAGCGGCCTGCGCCGCCGAGCAGATGGCCAGGGCTGCACCCTGGCTGGACGCGGCCCTCAGATGCAAGGCACCGGGGGGCGCATAGCAGCTGGATGGCTTTCAGACTGCCGGT
>NW_003307572.1:1154511-1156757 GCF_000143455.1 Volvox carteri f. nagariensis | reverse complement strand
ACTGCCCATCAAGCAGTTGCTCATGAATTGCCCAACCGGTCTCGCCGCCATGCAGCTCTTACAGCAACAGTTCCGTTCTGCATCCCAGGCCCGGCTGAGCCTGGTTGAGCCGCAGATGCAGCTGAACATGCGCGATGGGGAGACAACCGCTGACTTCATTTAGCGGGCAGAGCAGCTCCGTAGCGATATAATTGTGGCCGGCGGCCAGTGGGACGAGAGCACAGTGCGCCACGCCATTCTCCATGGCCTGCCTCCACAGTACGCCATTACCATCGAGTTCACGATGTATCAGCCCAACTTAACGACCCCACAGCTCGTGCTCATGCTGCGGGAGAAGGACAACAACCTCAAGACCCAAGCAAGCAAGACCAGCCTGGTGGGAGCTGTCGGCCCTGGCCGTGCCACCAGTGGAGTCGGCAGCACCGCCAGTGCTGCAGGCGCCGTGGGGGCCGGCGACACCTGCCGCTACTGCGGACAGCCTGGTTACTACATTTGCGAGTGCCCCGTTAAGCAGGCGGACGAGTCCGTCGGCCTTCACCACAGCAACGCATTCGAGCAGCTGCACGCCGCCGGCAACATCAGTTGAGGCAGCCGCAACCGCCACTGTGACGGCGGCGGCAGGGACACTGGCAGCAGCAATGGCGGTAACAGCGGGGCCAACGGAACACGTGAACGCGGCCGTGCTTGATGCGGCAACAGCCACCGCAACGGCGGCGACACTGCAGCGGCTCGGGGAGCAGCGGAAGCAGCTCACGCCAGAGCCGTGCCACAGTGCTGGTCATCGACGGCAGTGGCAGCAGCTCACGAGTCATCCTCGACTCAGGCTCACCGTACCACCTCACGGGTGACCACTCCCTGCTGCACAACCACGTCCCCGCCGGCGCGCCACGGCTGATCGAGTGGGGCAACAACCAGCTGGCCGATGTCATGGGAACAGTGCAGCTGCACCTGTGTACACGTGATGGACACAATGTCCGGCTGCACAACATGCTGCACGTCCCCAGCTCGGGCCTCATCCTAACATCTGTCAACCTTCTCGTGACACGCAGCTGCATAGGCACATTCAGCACGGACAAGACGGGCTGCTGGTTCTCATGCATCGGCCTCCCTCACAACAGCCCGGCTATCACTGCATGGAATGCGTGTGGGCACTACGCATGGACGTGGACCTGCAGGCGCCGACCGACGTCACCGTCAATGCCCTCGGCACCGTGGGCGACAGAGCCGGTGGGGGCCAGGCCGCAGTTAGAAGTGCTGGCGGAAGTGCCGCCGCTGTCCCCAGCGCCCGTGGCGGCAGCACCGCCGGCAGCCACACCGGTGGAGGCCAGCCGGACGGTGACAGCAACGGCAAAGGGCAACCAGGCAACGGCAGCCCCGGGGCCGCCGAATGCTCAGTCGCCAAACTAGCGGCAGCACAGCGCCTGCACCGCCAGTACGGTCACCTCGGTTACCGCGTGCTGGAGCAGCTGATCAGCAAGTAGCTGGTGCAGGGACCACAGGTCACTCCAGCAGCACTACGCCAGGCGGCGGAGACCGTCTGCGAGGCCTGTGTCACCATGAAAGCCACCGTAACCGCCCATCCCAGCCGCAGCAACCGGCCGCAGCACGCACTGGAGGTCATACACTCTGACCTGTGCGGGCCCATGCCGACCATGGGCCGAGGGGGCACACACTACTTGCTGATGCTGCTGGACGGTGCCACCAGTCTGTCCGCCGTCCGCACGCTGGCAAGCAAAGGCCAAGTGGGTGAAGTGCTGCAGGACATGGTGACGCAGCTGGAGGCCCACCACCTGAACCATGCACGGGTGCACATGCTGCACAGCGACAAACACGGTGAGTACATCACCGAGCAACTGCGGCAGTGGCTGCGCCAGCACGGCACCGTGCACACCCACTCGGCATCATACACCCCGGAGCAGAACGGATGGTGGAGTGACTCAACCACATGCTCCTCGGCCGTGTGCGGACGATGCTGCACGACGCAGCACTCCCGGGCAGCTACAGGCCGGAGGCTGTGCTCTACACCAACCTCCTGCGCAATGTTTCCCCCTCTCAGGGCCGGGAGGCCACACTGTGGGCAGCTTATCACGGCGTCCCCCCCCGACATCAGCCACCGCCACACCTTCAGCTGCCTGGCCTACGTCCGCATCCCACCCAGCCAGCAGGACAAACTCGGTCCTCGTGCAAAGGCGGAAACCTACCGNCGACCGGAGCACGGCACGGCCGCCCACAGCATCCTCATTGAG
>NW_003307572.1:1153636-1154461 GCF_000143455.1 Volvox carteri f. nagariensis | reverse complement strand
CCACCAAGGCAGCCATCGCCGGTTGCTTCACAGTGCGTGACCTTGGCGAGGCGCACTACTACCTCGGCATGAAGATCGTCCAGGATGGCCGCAACCGCTGCATCGTGCTCACGCAGCAGCGCTATGTGGAGCAGCTGCTGCAGCGCCACAGCCTGGAGAATGCCAAGCCGCGCGCCACCCTGCTGCCTCAGGGCATGTGTGCTCTGCCAGCCAGCGACGCCCAGCCGACAGTGATTGATGGCAGCGACTACCGTGTGCTGGTGGGCGAGCTGAAATACCTCGCCACCAGCACACGCCCGGACATTACACACACTCTGAGCATGCTCGTGTGACACATGCCCGTCCCCACCAAGGCCCACATGGGCCTCGTGCTGGGCATGATGCGCTACCTATCCGGCACCTGCACACTCGGGCTGTGGTACCGTGGCGACAGCAGCAGCGACACCAGCAACTTCGGCGGGTACAGTGATGCGGACTGGGCCGGCGACCCAGCCACCCGCCGGTCCACCACGGGCTACACATTCTTGCTCGGCAGTGCAGCGGTCAGCTGGAGCAGCCAGTTGCAGCGCACCTTGGCTGCCTCGAGGCCGAGTACCAGGCCGCCGCAGCAGCCGTGCACGAGGCACTATGTGGCTGCGCAAGCTGGCGGGCGACCTGGACCTGTCACCCGGCGCCATCAACATCCAGCTGGATTCACAAGGCGTGCTCAGCCTCGGCAACAACCCCATCACGTTGGTGCGCTCCAAGCATATCGATGTGCACCACCACATCATGCGTGAAACGGCCGTGCGCGGTGAGGTTAAGCTCAGCTATTGTACCACCAAC
>NW_003307572.1:1142781-1153351 GCF_000143455.1 Volvox carteri f. nagariensis | reverse complement strand
CGTACAAGCCCCATCCGGGGCCCGCGCTGCTGTGCTGTGCCGCCAGGCCGGTCGTCGCTGCTGCCGCTGCCGCAGCGGTGACGGGCGCACCGTGATAGCCAGCGGCCACCGCCACCACCGCAGCCGCCACCGCATCGTCATAACCACCCGACTGGTCCCCGCCGTATCCCCTCCCGTACAAGCCCCGGGAGACTCTTTGTGGGATGATGATGAGAGGAACAGGACAGCAGGAGTTGAACCTGCTTGCTCCAGGCGGAGTACCGCCGAGCGCCCCGATTAGGATTCGTCCCTTTGTATAAATTAATTGGTGGTGCACTCATCCATCTCCGCCGGTCACCCGACAGCCCTGGTTTGCCCCGCACCAACAGCACACCTCCCGGGTTCCCATGACCGGCAGTCTGAAAGCCATCCAGCTGCTATGCGCCCCCCGGTGCCTTGCATCTGAGGGCCGCGTCCAGCCAGGGTGCAGCCCTGGCCATCTGCTCGGCGGCGCAGGCCGCTTCAGTCCATCGGCCGAGCACTCCATGACCGCCAGCCCAGCGCCTATGATCTATCTGCAATGGATCGATCCTAGACAATCCGTTTTGGGGCTCCTGGAGGCCCATAAAGCACGGCCGGGGCATCATGCGCCCCCTTAAGGTCGACAACGCAATGTCTTGCATGTGCTATATTCCACAACAATCCTATGCGTTTCGGTGCTTTTGGACGGGTACAAAGCGAGAAGTCCTGCCATCTTCATCGGCCAGGTCGAAGTCGGAGGTGCCCGCGCGTGAAGCTCTTTGCTAAACGAGTTAAAGCAATAACGTTTCTTTAGCTATGAAGTCGCTGTAGCCCGTTCATTTGGCATTATGTAAATGTGTGACCTCTGTCCGGCAGTCGCAGTTTCCATTTACCAAAGTATGCCCGCTTTGCGCAAAATTTAAGCTGTAAAGAAAAGTAAAAATTAATTCAATTGGTGCTCCTGACCTCGCCGTAGTTCGTTAGCCAACTTCCACTCCGGGGCATAGGCACTCCGGGAGGGGGGGGGGGGAGATTGGTGCAGATTGGTGCTTTGCACACCGCCGGCAGCCTGGAGTATGTGCCACATGTGGGCGTGCTTCGCTATTAAAATTATTTTTGCTGAGTTGTGGGCTGTTAATGATGCGGATGAACGAACGTCTAAGATGGTTGAATCATATCTCCAGAATATTTTTCATTATCGCACCTGGGCGTGTCTTTTGGAAATGCTAAAGCTAGCCATGCAGCCGTACATTTTATTTCAAAAAATACGATAGCCAAGCTGGCTGGGATGGACGCTCAACACAACACAAGACACGGACAGGCCGGGGTTGGTCAGCGGCGGCCTTATGCATAGGCGTCCCTTTGGATGGCTACCTTAATGTTTTGTGCGATGTTTATCCCGAACACTGGCCGCGCTGCAATCCTAATAATCCCCCTCTGGAAGTGTTGGGCCTGGAATTGAATAAATCCCAGAGTGGCCCTCCCCGCTACTGGCTATTGGAAACTTCCATCGGAGATCATCACCACCACGGTCAGCTGTTGTTTGCTGCCTGTGGTAGTGATGTTTGGCCTCGGTGCCTGCTCTATACGTCCATTGGGATAAATCGGCATTTTAGCTTTTGGAAAAAAGGAATAAGTTGAGGCCGGCCTGTACATTTTCATTCCTCCCGTCAAAAACGTCCATTGCTGCCAGATTGCTCCATAGTTTGCAGAACTTAGTATTGCTCGGTCAGCCATGTTGATAAACCTCACTTCGTGTGCGCCAAGAGAGTGCTGCACTTGCACCCTTATTGCCCTGCGTGTAAGGGGTACAAGCTGGAGGAACACGCCGCCCCCCATTTCGCCAGTCACCCAGGCCGCCCGACAGGCTGACCGACCGACAGACCGACAGAGATACGTTTTGTCTGGGTCCATATGTGCAGGGATCATGTCCCATGCCAGGTCCGAGGGAGCCTCGCCCAAACTTTCCGGCCCGAGGAGCTCTCCCCGGACTCAGCACTCCCACATGCCGCACACCATTCAGCTCTCCCCTCCCCTTCATTTCATCTTGACCGCCATCATCATCACCTAGTGCCTTCCACGAGGATCCTGGTCGCCGATGGCAGTAGCAATGAGCTGAAGGCCTCTTGCATCAACCTTGTCCGAGCAACCGCTAACACATGAAATGAGGGCGGAGGGGCGACAGCGCAAAAGGGGAGGGGGGTTGTCCCACCGAGGGGAAACATGGATCATACCTTCGACAGACAGTACGGATGGATACACACAGACGGTTACGGGCTGAGCGAGGTGAACGTGCAGAAGGAAAACGAAGGACTGGACGGGAGGACTAAGAGACGGGGTGGCAGCAGCAGCAGCCGCAGCAGCAGCTGCTATACAGATCTGATCTGCCCATCCACCCACCCACCAGCTGTCCAGCCGCCGGCAGCCTCCACCTCGGGTCCTACTCGATCCGGCAAGCGTCTGTCGTACTTGAAGTTACGACCGCCATCCAGCACAGTGCCGTCGTCCTGGACGAGACGGGGCAGGATGGTGGGCAGACCACCCGACCTGCGAAGCGAGGTTCCCGTCCGAATTCAGTGCTTCCAGCGCCGGTGTGTGGGTGGCGGGTATGGGTTAGGGTTGGGTTAGGGTGGGCGGGTGCCTAGGCAAGAAAAGGACCCCCGCGCGCTTCTCCGCCCGCAGCCAACATCCCACGGGCATGCATACGATTGGAGCCCCCGGGTCCCCCCCCCTGAGGGCCTCTCCTTCCCCACCCTGTGGAGTAGGAGGGCAGCAACAGCCCTGTCGCGTCGTGTCGTGTCATGTCAGTTGCATATCACCCGAACCCCTAACCACCCGCGGGCTCACACCCCAACGGGGAAGAACCCCTGGCGCATGTGAATACGGATACGTGTGGAAAGGGGCGAGGGCTCTTCAGGGGGGTGAGGGCCGACCGCGAGGGGGACCCACATTAGCGGTGCCGCCACCTTGGCCGCCTGTGCCGCCGCCGCCGCCAGAGAGGCCGCAGTGAGCTGAGTCGCCACCGTGTGGGCGTCCATGTTGGCCTGAGGGGGGAGTGGGGGAGTGAGGGAAAGGGGGATGAAGGAGGAGAGTCCGGGGTGTGCGTGTGTGTGTGCCTGAAGGAGGAGGAGGGGTGGTGGTGTGGTTGGGCAACGCGTATTGGCGGTATTCATGCGTGTTGGGGAGGAATGTCGCCTGCGTGGGTGGGCGTGCTGAAGGCACCTCTCACGCCACTATTGAAAGAATGTAGTCATGTGCACACGCATGCACGCATGTATGCATGTATGTATGCGTGCCCCCTCGCAATTCAGGGAAGTCCTGCAATATCAAGCACACAACCGAATGAGAAAACAGTTAAGGCATGCATGCAAAGGACGACTCCCAGATAATGCTCCAATATTCGCGCTTTCCTACACCGTATCATAAGGTGTCGTACCGCACCTGTCGTGCACTCTTGGCATTGATCTGTTCCTGGTTCTGTTGGCGGTACTTTCTTATCTGAGCCTCAGTGCGCTCGATGTCCACATTGTTGCTCAGCCGCCAAACTGGCGCAGTGGGTTCCGGTGACCGGGTGGACGATCTGTGTCTTTTGTGTGTGTGTGATGTGTTTTGTGGGTGTGAGGCGGGAGTTGGCGGCGTGACGGCTGGCAAACAGGGTGGGCCGTAGATGGGCTATGGTTGCGGCACATCAACCTCCTACTCGCCCTCGTTATCGGCTTCTGGAGGGAACACAACGCAGGACAGCTAAACAGGACACAATACAGTAGTCGCGAGGAGAGCAGTTCAGCTCAGGTCAGCTCAGCTCAGGTCAGGGGACGAGATCGGGGCCAGGTCCAGGGCCACACAGCACCTCACACGTACGCACTCTCACGCGACGGGGTATACAAATGTCTGGCACTGCGGCACGGGCCTGGCCAGCACGCGGTGCCAGAAAGAGGAAAGACGGGTGCTGCGTGGTGGACGGACGTGATCAACGCCAGCGGGGGTTGCGGTGGTGGGGTTGTGGTGGGGTCTCTGCTAACGCCTGCTGCTGCTGCTGTGGGCCGCCCTTGTGGCTACGAGCCAACAGCACTGCCGAGTAATTTGGCTAAAGGCAACGCCTAAACGGTAACTGTAACTCGGGGGTGGGGGTGGGATGGGGTGGGGGGTTTGCGCCGGTAGCAGCACCGTAGTGGCCCCTCGTCCAGTCCCCTCCGTCCCCTCGCTCACTGATGTCCTCCACCTCCTCCAGGTAGTCATCGAACTCCTGCTTGCTGGCGAAGTCCTCCCGGTCCTTGTTGTAGCTGGTGGGGGGGAAATGGGGGGAGAGGGGAAATGGAAGGGGGAGCGAAATGATATGCAAGGTTAAGGAGATTGGAGAGGGAGGAAGGCGTAGGAAAGCAGGGCTTCTTTATTTATTTTTAACAGTCTGATTTTGGGTTAGGTGGCGGGGCGGGGGGGGGCCGGGGCGCAGGAAGCTTGGAAGGTTCTGTTGGGGGCACCTGTAGTGTAGATACAGAGCATGCCAACTTTGCTGACCGGTCCTGTACTTTTAAGGCAGCATCTACACTTTCAGCGTGTGGGCTCCTGCCCCTTAGCCCCTTTCCTCACTCCTGTTCCCCCAAACGAAGTGTATATTACCCACATGGCTAGTATGCGCCGCCGGACTTTGAGCTCCTTATCCAAGTCCACATCCATCGTGGGCCCTAAGAGGTATGGACTGGTACGTGGGGCGAAATCATCCGCAGGGCATGGCTAACTCCACGCAGTTTATTGCGTTGCCTTCGCTTACGAGGCATAGGCCGGTATGTTCGGCAGGAGGACGTGCGAATGACTATTTTGGGCAACGGAAATGGGAATTGAAGGACGCTCAGATGTTTATCAATACCGAATAACATGCCATGCTTGTCTAAATCTCTGTTGAGCACACTTGCAAACATTGGCCCTCTCCTGCAAACTAGTACAATGAGCCGTACGGGAAATATAGACCGCTCTGAAGGTAAACACTTGGGCCGATGCCAGCACTGGCGACACCTGTAGCTGCCTATTCTTTTCCTTAGGAGCGGATCCGGGCCCAGCATCGCTCTCGAACCTTATTTTTGTGCGTGTGAAAAGAGCAGCTCGGTAAAATGGCCCTGTCCTCGGCAGTCAGCATGATTAGGTCTACCGTTTTGAAGCACCTGCGCGTGACAGTGACCTGCAATGCCCATCAATCCGCCCTGCCAACCTTCACGAACATAATCAGCCGGGGCTTCGGCGGGGGCTTCCTCGACAAGGACGGCGTAACGGAGCGTGTGCTGCATGTTACCAAGCACTTTGAGAAGATTGACGCCTCTAAGGTGGGAGTTTGCCTGCTGTAGTTGTGACACGGACATTTTGCTCTTTTGTCGGCTGAATGACCATCCCTGGCCATCGCAACGAGTCCTGATGAATACTGTCTGTATTACTGAAGGTGACGCCCTCGGCGCACTTTGAGAAGGACCTTGGGCTGGACAGCTTGGACGTCGTGGAGCTTGTTATGGCGTTGGAAGAGGAATCAGCCTGGAAATCCTGATGCAGAGGCGGATAAGATAGCTTCCGTTGCGGATGCCGTCAACTATATCTGCAGCAACCCCATGGCGAAATAAGCTGGCAGAAGACTACCGGAACGGCCATCCCGGTGGCTATCTGAAGCGTATCAGGGGTTTTGCTATAGGATGTAGTTTGTAGCTTATTTTTCTATAGCTGGGGTCTTACACGCCTAAGGATGGACTTTATGGCCTCTGTCAGGTTGGCGTGGGCGGATTGAGTTGCCACACATACACGCACGGCGACGACTGCTCGTGGTGGAAGCTGTGGTTTAATCAGTGTGCATGCTAGATGTTCATCTGTATGTACAGTCGTTGTTGTGTCGCAGCAGATGTGCTGTGCACATATCATGTCTCCCGCTTTGCAGGCTGGGAGCAGCGTTTTATGTTTCGTAATAATTCTGATGATGGTGTTATTGACATATTGGTGGATGCATGGCACGCTTGGGTCTTTCTGCTGCATGTAAACGGCCGGGAGTGCACGACACCATGGGTCATGACCTGTGCATAGATACATCGCACTGTGAGCATGAAATGTCCACAGGTCTTTTTGATTATGCATGACTCACGTTTACATCTTTGGCGTAAGTTTGGACCAATATGGTAGCTTGAAGCCAATTAGCTTGCTTTGGGCACAGCTAGCGCAACAGCTAGCGCAGTCTGCAACAACGGACTAGTAATAACCACGTGAATGGATAAGGCATTGGGCAATCCAAACTTTGATGCAAACTGCATCAACTGTTGGTCAGTGCCAAGGTGTTGCTCGACAAGTCTCTTGTACTCTTTCGCCCAGCGCAGCGATACCACAGTCCTGGACGAGCCCTTGTATGCGAACTATTTGAGGCTCACTGGCGTGCCGCGACCCTACAGGGACCAGGTGAGCGCTTGACCGTAGAGTAATATCGCCGTCGTGCACATATTCCTCATACTCCTGACCCACGAGCTGTTAATTGTGGGAGTGGGGCTTCTGAGGGCTCAGGGGGGCAGCAAACTTGCCAAAATTGATGGTACCGACCACCAACTCCCTACCCCCAAGACACAAGCACACAGCCACTCACCCGGACACAGCCAATGGGGATGTGCTGCGGCGGCGGTGTCAGAAAGGGCTCCAGCGGCTAAGGTTAAATTAAATACAACACGCAAAGCCCACTGTTAACAACCACACGCAACACGCTAAGTGGTCCCCTCCAGTGTGAAACGCTGCGCAGTAAAGTGCAGTACAGTGCAGCGGTCCGTACGTACCGCCGCTTCCACACCGAAACCCCCCAGCCAGGTCACAACAAGAATGACAGGGGACGAGGAAAGCATTGAGCCAAAGGTTCGAAACGGCTACAACGAGCAGGGCAATAGTGCCCCAAATTTGATTTTTTAGCTAAACCGCCACACGAACAGAATTACGGCTTGGTGGTCCCTTCCGAGATTGCAACGTGACTTACATACATGCATACATATCCGGGTGCAAATATAATATTGTTGTATATATTCATATGTACGCCACAAGTACACACATCACACCGCACGGTACGCCGTGACAGGACATAACCGCTCAAACCCATTATTAAGGGCATTCCACCCCACCCACCCCATCTGATAAATTGTCAGCTCAACAACTCTAAACCTGTCTGCCTTCCTTCATGGCTGGCTGGCTGGCTGGCTGCACGCAACACCGTGGCCATGGCCGCAGGTGTTGGCGGCGCAGAACTCCGACGGCAATGCGGTGGTCTCGGAGCAACTTCTGGCGTCGCGAGGGAGCGGGTCAGGCGGTCGGCCCGTGTTGTACGCCAAGCACATGAGCAAGCACAAGATTGGACTGGGGTCGGAGCTGTTCCGGCGGTCCCAACATCTGGTGCGGAGTTGGGGTTGGAGTTGGAGTTGAGGTCGGGGGGCCGTACACGGTGGGACTTGAAGGGAGAGAACGGGTGACGAGGGTGGAGGGGAAGAAAGAGATTCCAGTTGTGGTGTTTGGGGTTTCGGGGGCCCCACTGGGAGGGGGAGGAAGGGACAAGGGTTAATAGGTCGGCGGATTAGAGTTCACTTCCCGGCAGACCACGCTCTGTCTTCACCCTGGCATCCTCAAAGCCCTCCTTGACCACCAGATGCAGGGGTTAGCTCCCTGGGCTGCGCCGTACCCACAGTCCGCTGCGAAAATGACCGCAGATCCTTATACGGGAGCCGTACGGTGTACTGCAATCGTTCTCCACCGTTTTGGAGCCCACTCAGCAGGAGCTGGGTTACACTGTGAGTGGGGTTTTTGGGGTTTTGGGGGGAAAGGGGGAAAAAGAGACAGAGGATAGGGGACGAGGTGAGATGTCCTGCAGCTGTCAGCTCTTTCCGGCAGATGTCGTACTGGTATATCACATGTCGCGAATGTTTGGGGACGTGCCGTACATCTGGCGGCGTTCGAACACATGTAATAATCGTTCTGCGCTAACCCTAGTACTAACCCTAGCCCCTGTTGGCGTTACAGCGCTCTCTCCGCGCAAGGACGGTCTTCACCCACTAGCCCCCCCTCCACCGCCCCATCCGTTTTAGACCCACGGGGCGAAGGAAGGCGCAAATAGGCCACCGGGTTTGTGACAATGTGCCTTTCCCCGCACGGTCGTCCCCCTCCGCCAACCTCTCTCTTGACTCCTCCCCCTTAACACCCCCCGGCTCCGCTTTCTCTTCGCCGTCTTTTGTTCCCCGCCGCCGCGTCCACTACAATACGTCCACAATGTAAGGCACTTTTGGAGATCGTCAGCGAGCTGCGAGTGTTGGGGTGAGGCATGGAAAGGATGGCTTGGGGCGTGTGCGTGTCCGGGGTGGGGGGTAGGGGGGTTGTTAGCGGAGAAGGGTTTGGGGACCGTGGAGGCTGCTGCGGGCTTGTTTGGCTGCTATCCCGCTGGTCGCACGCAACCCCCCACCCCCAACCCCACCCCCAACCCTCCCATTTCCCCCCAAGCCCCCCACACACCCCTTCACACTCCTCCTTGTGTTCACGGCTTATTGAGTGTTGCCACCCACCCGCCCAATACGTATAGGGCCCGCGTTGTGGTTCTGACGATAAACTTTAATGTCCGGTTCCAGGTCGTACACAGGTACATTCATGCATGATGATATGTAACAAACACATGCATACATACATACATACATACATACATACATACATACATACATACATACATACATACATACATACATACATACATACATACATACATACATACATACATACATACACGTGGTGGCCCGCTTTTAAACGCCGGCTGAGCATCCTGGCCCTTCAGTTCAACAAGGCGGCACAACACCGCAAACTCAGACCAGGGGCCCGGGCTCGGGAGGCGTTACCGCAGGTCCAGTTGGCGAGACAAGCGGTGGATGCAGCCCCCACAGCGCAACAGCCACTTCAACAACTGGTCGAAGCCCAGGCAACACTCGCACGAGCACACCGTGAGGACTGCTGGAGTGGTGCAAAGGAACGCACGCGCAAACCCTCCACCGTATGTTTTCCCTTCCGTACTTATGACACATGGGAATTGGGCCCCTAAACCCCCCATCCCTGCACGACCCTCGCAGGCGGCGCGCCATTATTGTCAACTCGGACGAGCTAATACGGCAACCCGCTGCCGTACTGCGAGCGGTGTGCGCTGCGCTGGGGTTGCCCTGGGAAGAAGTCATGCTCAGCTGGCCCGCAGGACCCAAGCCGTACGACGGACTGTGGGCGGATTGGTGGTATAAAAACACACACAAGAGCACGGGTACGGCAGTACGGCAACTGAAGTACGACGTTTTTTCAACCACATGGGTTTAGGATTGCATCATGAACGTATGTTTACATGTGCTGCCAGCGTCCGGAAACCTGGATGGAATGTGCACCACCACTGCGATCCAGCTCCGCGGCTCTGCGGCTCCTGAACGGGGTCGTTAAAGCAGGTGCGACTTGGTGCGCACAGAGACAGTTCCCTCCGTCAGTCCTTATTCATGTTGTAAGTACGATTATCCGTACTTCTCTACATCAGTGCCGTACAGACTAGCACCGTACAGACCAGGAGAAATCCATTAGATATGTGTCCTGAACATTCGATAGCCCCCGCGCAACGTATTTGAAATGGTCTAAGTTACCCCGACGTATAGCGGTGAGAGAAAGAAGTATGTAGTGGTGAAGGAAAGAAAGCAGGGGGTGGGTCCCCCCCCCTCCTGCGCGTTCCCCCGGCCACCAACCACCCCTGGCTGGCGCACTACTGGATACCAGGACGCACCACGACGCCACTCGAGGCCTTCTCATCCCATGTGCACGTGTTTTAACCCCCCGCGGCTGCCCTTCCCATTTTCCCCCCACCTCCTTTCCTGCTAACCCCCCAACACCCCTGCTCTCTTCACATCCGCCGCAGCAGTCTTCCCTCGGCAGCAGCTTCACTCGCTCGTGTGGGGTTCGTCTTTCCCCCCCATCCCCAACACCCTTTAAGGTTTCGATGTGGAAGTTCGTGAGCCGCGCAAACCCCTGCCGCCCCACCTCAAGCCCCTGCTGGCCGAGACATACCCCCTGTACGACATGCTGTCGCGTGAAGCCATAAGGCCCTTCACGGACGCTGTAGACGCCGTACCGCGCCTGCTGGGTCGCCATCACAACGGCACTCCGGAGGCTACTGCTGCCGCTGCCGTGGCACCCTCGAGCGAGGCCGCCTCGTCATCAGCTACTGCGCCCCAGCTCCCCCTCCAGCCCCGCCACGGCAGCACCCACGCGTATGCTCCGGACCCCCGCAATGAGGACGTGCTGGTCGGGATCCGCGACGGAGTCACCGGCCGATTTGAACTGGTCAGTGCGTCTATATGTGCGTGCATGTATATGTATGTATGTCTGTACGTGCATATGTATGTCGTGAGGGGGAAAGAGGGGGTTAGTTGTAAACCGTGGGGGCCGGGAAGGGTGCGTGGCTTCCTGAGCGGGAAGGGGGGAGATGAGTATTGATATTGGTGGTGTGTATGAGCCGTGTGTGTACGGTTGTACGGCTGGTATCCGTGCGGNGTAGGGGTAGGGTGAGGCC
>NW_003307572.1:1127591-1137591 GCF_000143455.1 Volvox carteri f. nagariensis | reverse complement strand
ACTGCAGCGACTGCTACTGCCGTAGCGACCGACCGCGACTGCTACTGCTACTGCCGCCACCTAATCCTCCAACCAATGACCCGCACAACCCACATCCGCAGGTGTACAGCGCGGACGAGGCCTTCGTGACGGGTACCTTCGCTGGCGTCATCCCAGTCGTACAGGTGGACGGTCGTACTATTGGAAATGGCAAACGGGGGCCTATGGCGGCGCGGCTGCAGCAGCTCCATACTGCTTTTGTGGACAGCTACTGCTCGGGGGGCCGCAGGTCCCTGACTGAGGAGTGGTAGAGGGGAGGGCGTGACTGGGGAGGGGCTCTCTGCGTGGTCCCCGTGGTAAGGGGGGGTGGGGGAGGAGACGGGGGCGGGAGGAAGTGCCCCTCGATGGAGTGCGTGCGGGACGGCGCATTCGTTTCCTTGCTTGACAATTCATATGTGTTACACAGCTGTTATTGATCTTGTTGTCTCCTGCAGAAGCAACAGCAGGTGGCTGGAAAACAGAGGTTGGTTGGTTGGTTGGGGACGAGAAGAAGGAGATGGAGAAAAAGCGGATGATGGAAAGTCTCTACGTAGCGACAAGCAGTGGCGGCTGGCAGGCAGTTCCGGTATCCTGGGGGCCAAGGGGACAGAAGGGGGCCACAGGAGGCGTGGGAATCATGAGCTAGCGGAGGAGTGAGTGAGGAAGGTGGAAAGTTGAGGAGAGTAGAAACGGTGCTTTCGGCTTTCTGGGTTGTGGCTCTCATCTTGTCTTGGCTCCCTCCCACCGGGGACAGGGTAGGCACGGCCCCAGCATTGGGGTTACGGCGGTCGATTAGGCGCAAGGTAGAGACACCGGATAGAGACACATATGACCGTATGGTTCGGTGTGCACCCTCTGTTTCCTTGTTGCGATGTTGCCAAAACGGGCAAGACGTCATGAGAAAACCAGAGGTCCCTTGTAAAAAAAAGGATATGTGGGTGTGATATTTTAGAGTCGATTGACGATTTGGATGCATATATTTGGATGCACTGAAAGTGGCCGCATGTATTGTTTCTCCGACGGCTCCAGCAGGTCACAAAGTTGGCGAAGAACCTTCCCTTATCGCCGCGTTCTATTTGCCTATTGCTCTATATCGAAGGTTTCGTAGCAGCGAGGCTCCTTCTTTATTTTACCAAGGAGGAATGGAAATGACACTCAGTTTCGCAGATGACGATATGCTTTTCACATTCGTTTCAAGGTCTGTCATTTGCTAGGCTGTAGAAATTTGCTATGACGTATTTTTTTTGAAGCTCTTGCTGTGCGTCTTGACACCCGGCGACTCAGTCTTGGCCGACACCGCTGCTGCGTTGCGGCAACCGTACGAAAGAGAAAGTGTCCATCGTAAAGCTTTGCTCCCCTGATAATGCCCTTGTGAAGTGCGCCTCCGTCGCTCTCCAACCCCTTTCCTATTGAAGTCCCTCTCGCTCCTGGGGTTCCGTAGTAGGCGATTCGCGATACGAAAGGACTTGCTTCGTCGTCGATTCGGAAACAGCAATCTCCCCAGAAGTAAAATCGAGATGAGGATTGAGAGGTTCATCGCAAGTGTTTGTGAGCTTATCTGAAGTTCACCTTCCTACTGCACTTCGTTATGACATTCGCGTGGCACTTCGGTTACAAAGCACTCGAATGGCACATGGGATGTTCATTACCGTGTCTTTTATGCTTCAGACTACGAGTTTTGTGACCTATAAATTACTTGTCACTGGCTGGCTCGGCCGCATCCTGTCGCGGCGGTCAGTTCTGCTCCCAGCAGCCTTGACCTCCCCCTCCATGTGCACCGCTCCAATCAATACCTGTGCGCTAAAATAATCCTTAACACGTAACCTAGTTGTCTGGCCCTTTGCCAAGCGCGCTGTGGTCCGTGTCCTGGCAGCGTACCCCCCTGCTGTGCGCTTCATTTCACAGCTCGCCCGCCTTGGCGAGCACTCGATCAGCCCTAAGCGCCATCACCGCAGGCAAATTAGCTCGGGAACTCTCTTCCATATATGTAATTTGAACAGAAGAGTAATTTGCCCCTCAAGAGTAACTGGCGTCTCAAGAAGTCAACCTGCCTATCGGAATCGAAAACGGGCTCCGGCTCGGAATCGGCCCGTTGAAAGGCTTGCGAAGGAGTTCATCCAATAGTCTCTCTGGCTTTTTGAGTGTTGAGTTTTATTATTACCTTAAAATTATCGAGGATGCTTTTCCTGCAAGGGTGCTGGCACACGTTTCAAGTAGCTTGGGAAAGGGTGGGCGAAGGTGGGCGTTAGCGTGGGAAGTCCTCAGTGCATGCAAGGCACGCACTAAAAATAGGTTGCAAATTTGTCAAATCATAAAATGATTATTATGTTGTTTCCCCATAAAGGATTTTTTGCTGAATGGCCAGGTCGGGCAAAGATCGTTCCAGTACGGTTTGACACTCGTCACTCGGCGGACAAAATGAGAAGCATTCACCAACACTATTGGCGAAGCACTATCACTGTAAAATTCTTCATTCGATGAGTTATGATTCTAGTCATATTTTCGAATGATAAAAAGGTGAAACTGGCGCAATCGGAGACAGTAATTACTTTAATCATCGTCTAGTTCTTTTCCAATGACCAAACACAGTCAATGTTGCTGCATTTCAAACCACTGCATGTTTGCATGGTTGATTAGAAGTGCACCGCAAAGCTGGTCATACGATTACAAGGTACGAAGCAGTTACATAAAGGGCAACGTACGATGATTTCGCCGCTGGCCTTATTCTCGTGAAAGGGTGTGCCCCCATAGCGTGTTTTGCGTCAGACTTACGTTTCAGTTGGCTACTACTTCTTCTGTAAAGGAGGCACCAAGTCAACTGCAAAGTGAGTCCCTTCTACTTCTAGAAGGCAGGCCAAGAAGCTATCCAGCATTGTTCTTTCCTGGCCACGTGGCACCAACAGCAGGCAGCGCTTTTAATCAATTTTTTTGCTGAAAATATGGCAGGTTGGCAAAGGGTCAAGTAAGGAGGAAGCGGGAGTTGCACGTCCGCAACGCCCCGTCCTTTCCCAAGGTGCGAAGAGCACCTCGCTCTCCCGACTGCACTTTATGTGTCTTGCTGAGCTGGGTCAGCTTGGGTTTGGATGAAATGCACCGGCTGGGATGCTTCTGCCTAAACTGCTTCTCACTTCACCTCGGCGCACGCAGGTGTAGCCGTGAAGTTCTGCTGGAGGAAGTGGACTTCAGCACCTAGTTTTCGACACGGATTTTCCCATAGAGAGGTTGGTTTGCAGTTGAATGTGCGTGATGTGCACTGCGCGTCCCGGAGACCCAATGCATGTGCGCGTCGCGGATTCGACCTTCCATGTCGTAGAGGCTGAGAAAACTCTCCCCCAACCTTCCGCCTGCGACTATGCGAGGGAGCGCATTCCTTACTGATAAGGGGATACATTTGGTGTAGGTAGGCATGGGATATTATCTTCGGGAAGCACCCGTGTGCATAATGCTGGCCAGCGAAGCTCGCGGCGGATCCCTGTTTCGTCACGCCCTTGAGTCTGTGGATGAAACCAACGTTGATGAAAGTCTTGGAAGTAACGCTGTAGGGGTTCCCAGTGTTTGTTGGAGCCAAGGTAGAACAATATCTGTATCCGTATCCTCGAAATTTTCCTTTCGTGCGGGCCTGGCATACTGGTACGTAATAACACCAGGCACACGTTTTGATACTGCTTGCCATTCGAGTATTGCACTGAATCGAAACGAATGGTCTAATGGCACATTGAGGCATGCAAAAGTTCCTAGGACGGGATAATCGTTGATAATAGGATTTATATGAGTCCATTTATTGATGATTTAAATAGCTTGGTGTGCGCTGCAATTGCTGCTTCTTGCTCGGGGCTACGCCAACCCTATCTGTCTGCTGCTGGTTTCGTTGTGGCGAGTAGTTAGCCAAGGCACCATCGGGTTATGGACAAGAAAAGATTTCAAAATCATAGTTGCATGTCAAGTAGCTTGCCTCGTTAATGTAATTCGCTTATCCGTTTAGCCGCAGCTTGCTGATTCCGCTGCTTCCTCGCGCGACAAAGAATCGCATACATAATAAATTTGCTTCCAAAGTAATAATCAGAGTCCCACACCTAATCATCTGAAAGTTGCATGCCCCCAGCCAACGCCCCTGGCAAAAGATTATGATGGTCTGCGACACAGATGGTCTGCGCCCTTCCCCTTCACTCCCCTAGCTCCCAGCCCCTCGCACAAGGCCCCTCACTGTCCCACATGCCGCGTCAATCTCTTCGTCGATGCGGCTTTGAGGTTTTGCGCCAACCCTCTTTAACTCTGTGAAATCTATATTTTTATTCAGATTCGGCTCTTGCCAGTGCGTTTGTGAAAACATAAATGCGTTCCTGCCAGAGCGTATGTGGGAAATGAGGAAATGCTTCACCGAAATCCCGTCATTTTTGAAACCCCAAGCGTCACATGTATCTCATACTCCTGTCCACACATCCCTGGCGACGTACCGCCATCTCGGCACCTCCGCATCTCGGCCACCGTTAGCGTGCATGTCTCCCTTCCCTTCCCTTCCCTTCCCTGCCTGCTGTACAGGTCGCATCCCAAGTGTACCAACTGCCTAGCCACACACGCACCCTGCTATCCCAACCGATTGCTGCTGGCTAGGAGCACAACAGACTGCTAAGAGTGAACCTTGTCATTTACAGACTGTGAATGCAGAGACACGGGGGGCTGTCCGGCGTTAAAGCGGTCGCCGCCTTCCACACCACGGGTAGTTCCAGCGGCTGCCGCAGCAAAGCCATCATGCGGTCCGCATCCCGGTTGACGTTGGCAGCCTGGGCACTGCCGCTGCTACTGATGCTCGCATTGGGAGGCGTGCAGCTTGCTGCTGGTCAGGCGCCGCCGCCGCCGCCGAGCTTGCCGCCGCCGCCAAGCCCGCCACCGCCGAGCCCTCCCCCGCCAAGTCCGCCACCACCAAGTCCGCCACCACCAAGTCCGCCACCACCAAACCCGCCGCCGCCAAGCCCGCCACCACCACCTTCGCCGGCACCACCCTCACCGGAACCATTGCCGCCCAGTCCACCTTCACCACCCTCTCCACCAGCCCCACCTCCACTGCCACCGACTCCCTCCCCACCACCGCCACCCCCACCACCGGCTGGATCTCCATCGCCGCCGCTGCCCCAGCCCCCGTCACCACCGCCGTCACCACCACCCTCGCCACCACCGTCTCCATCACCGCCGCCACCATCTCCCCCGCCGCCGCCAGCTGTACCTCCACCCCCCTCACCGCCACCCCCACCACCGCCATCCCCATCACCGCCATCTACACCGTCCCCACCACCACCCTCACCGCCACCACCATCTCTGCCGCCACCACCGCCACCCTCCCCGCCACCACCATCTCCGCCGCCACCTTCTCCCTCCCCTCCACCCCCCAGCCCAAGTCCTCCACCCCCCTCACCACCGCCCCTCCCACCTCGCCCCCCACCCCCGCCCCCTCCGAAACCCAGCACCCCCAAGGCCCCCAAGAACCCAAAGGCCCCCAAGGCCCCCAAGGCCCCGAAGCTCGCGCCTCCGCCCCCCCCCGAGAATACCATCCTCGTCAACAAGTTCCCCTTCTCCACTTGCTCGGCACGTGACGTCAATCTGACGCCGTACCGTGTGAAAAACGCCAACAGGACCGATTAACAGCACTGCCACCCAGGCCACTTACTGCTTCAAGGTCGCTGCCACCGGTGCCGTTTCCAGCATCAACCCTTGCGCGAGAATGAAGATCAACAAAATCGAGTTTATCGTTGGTGAGTGTCTGATGTGGGGGCGGATGGATGGATGGGTGGGTTAGGTTGCGGCGTTCGGGCGTGGGCTTGTACTCGGGACCGGCGATATCCCATCCCCGAGCCAGCTACCTACCTACCTAGCTACTACCAACCTACCTACCTACCTATCAACATATCTACCGACCTACCTAATGAGCGTGTTTCGTTCTGCAATCGTCCCAGGGTGGCAGATACGGTGTCGTGCATCTTCCCTAACACAGTCTAGGACGTCAACATGTATGTTACGACAAACTATCGGCAATCTCGCTTCTCTGACCCCCCAAGGACGGACGGTAGCCGACAGAAGAAGGCCGCGACCAATTAATGAATTTGGGGGACAAGGTGGCTAACCGGGAACCAGGCCCAAAGACCCTATACCTGGGCGCACCCCAGCAAGCACCAAATCGCAGAGGCCAGAAAGAAAAACTCCCTATTGGGAGCAACGAATATACATGCAACGCGTTTTGCTCATAGCTGCCGTACATGGCTTAGCCTTTTGCAGAGGGCCCAGATGAGCTTAGGTAAAAGTCATGTTCGGGCTACTCGGCTGGGGGGGGGGCGGGAGTAGCTTTCACACCCCATATTGACGTTTTCCCCTCGTACCGGATGATGACGAGTAACCAGGCAGTAAGCTGCTTTTCCTTCGTTGACCTTCGCGCCTTATGCTCTTCCCCCTCCCACCCTCCCACCCTCCCCTCTCTCCGGAACACAACCCTGGACTGGACTACGCCACGCCACGCCATGCCACGCCGCTGCACGACGCTGCACGACCCGACCCGACCCGATGTGACTCCAACCAGACCTTGCATGTGTGTATGAGACCCCGAAGGCCCTTCGCTCAGCCAACATCAACGGAGTCCCTGTGTACCCCTACTACAACGAAAAGACCTGGCGCAATACAACGTACGGGCTCATGGCAGTCAGCGGCTTGGAAACCACCTTCCCCGTGATCCCCGCGGGAGGGCTCAACATGTGCCTCACGTTCGTCCCGGGTAGCGCTTGCAGTGCGCCATCCGGGCTGTGCTACGGCAGCAGCTGCGTGGTGTCGCTCTTCGATTCGGACTTCAGCTGCTGCCCTGTAACCCAGGTGCCTGTTTAAGCATAATAGGTGATGGTGACACGCAGGCGACGGTTCACATGCACATCCTGTATGCATGTACGCATGTACGCATGCATGCTCGCATGCAGACATACGTGGCTGACCTGCGACCGCAGCTCCTTGATTGATTGATTGCGTAGAAGGGGAGTGCTGTAATGGACCCAATGTATATGGATGTGTTGTGCATGTCGATAATGGCCGAATGTAGCGGGGCATAAAGTTCCGTGCAGCAGGATTTGCCATCTCGTGCCGTACAGGGTCGTAGCACGAGTTCGTTCTATTCTCTGCGTTCTTACACTTTGACATTATAATGTATATCCATATGGCACAGAGTTCAGATATACGTGCAAGTAGCTTGGCGCCCCCTTTCCGCGCACGGTTGCATCCGCTACTGCGTGCCCCTGCGCGTGCACGGGTTGAGTTTCATGGGCCGCCGGTACTTTGGTAGGAAGCGTTTTTGGTTGAACTGCCTGTATCACTGAGGCAAGCGTCATCTCAGCTGTTGCGTGTCAGGGCTCGCGCGCACATGAATACAGCGCGTGGGCTGGTGCTGCTGGTGCTGCTGCCTGGCAGCAGGTCGTAGTGGCCTATGAATATCGTAACGTCCTTACGTATGTGCTTATGGGTTTCTGCTGATTGTACTGGTGTCGTGCGCTCGCTAGGCCGTCTTGGCCGAATCAAGAGAGCTGGGCGATACTGGAGCACAACATGCTGGCAGCCGGAGGGCGCTCTACGCCCCGATTTCGTTTAATCGCTTGGATATGATTCTGGAAAAATTTCTTGGAAATTTCACGTATGAGTGTGAAGAGGGGCTGCAGGACGCGGGCCCAGGACCATATATACATATACATATATACATATACATTATCTACGGAACATCCGCACTCATGTCGACGATGGTGCAGCTAGACGCCACTGTACATTAAACGCCACGCCGTTTTCACACCATAAAAACCATTCTCCTCATGTGATCATTGATTGGGGAAGCGTTCGGCTCATCGGCCAAGTATTTCTAGCTTTATTTTAGTAGAGTCCGATAGGCGGTGTCGTACCGCCGCTTATTGCATCGTAGCATATGAAACGTATTTTTAAGTAAAACCAGTGGCTCGGATCCTTCACTGTATTGCACCCTTGCCTTCAATCCAGCCTCCTGTGTCTAACATGCGCTATCAACATAGACATAAGCACCTCGCTGCACTGCTGTACTTTGCACAAGGCTGTACTTTGCCGCCCTTGCGCACCCTTGCCGTTTTCACAGCGCAGCAGCAATGCCATTTCGCGTATGCCTTATGTGCAAAACTTTCATGGACAGACAACTTAATCTGAGTCGCACCGTCCGCGCCATGTCTGTTCGTGAAACATCGTACGGTAACGAACCGCGCCAGTCGCGTTTGGATGTTTGTTTGCGGCGAGATCAATCAATGTAATCATTTGTCACCTTACATCCTTACAACCTTCGACCCTTCCTAATAGCGAAGGGTCCAAAGCAAACGTCTTGTTGGAGGTGTAGGCGCAGCTGTTGCTACTCGCCCGCTGTGGTGTTTCAACCTGAAATAATATGCTCCCCTCAAAGCGGTTGGACATCTCGATATGTATCAGATGTCTTCGGAAAGCGCATGGCTCGGCGATGGGTTGGGCCTGACAGATTACGTGTGTAGTACAGCCAGGGCTTGGTCCTCAACAGCGTGAAACAAGCCCGCGCATGTAGACCCGGTTCTTGCTCTCGGTGTCTAGGGGTGGGGTGGGGGGCGGTAGTGTAGCCATAACGGCACATACGCTCCCTTTGCAGTTTGTTATGGGAGCTTACAAAGGCGCATCAAGGGGAGGCGGCCCAGGTTTACATGAACCTGCAAGGTGGTCCACCCATGGGTTAGGGATCGCCGCATTGCTGCGCTATCAGCTCCTCAATTTCATTCAACAATTCCCCCGGGCTTCAAGTTCTGGCCCTGCATGTTTTGGTAAGCTTTTGTGGTGGGCTGTGTCGGCACATGTACCACACCCGCCCGCCCGTGCATGCGCCCGCCGTCTACTGGGACCGGCATTCAGGGCTTACCTGCGAAACCTTTTGGGACCAAAGAGCGAGTTGCGGAGTTTATGAATGTGTTAGGTTTTCAAAGTTAGTTGTTAAGTAGTTAGCGCACCACACGAAAGGGCGCCGCGCCTAGGGATGATGTACGACATTTGGGCGCCATCTCGGAATCTGGTAGCTATGTAAGACGATATTGCTGTTATGTCAACTTTATTGCGCTCTTGTGGTGTGCTAGCTGGCTACAGTCGCTCGACCCTTGGTGTTACACCACCAAGGTGCTACATTGCTTAAACGTCATCGCGTGATCCGTACTCACTACTAACTTATTGTGGGGAAGGCCATTGCGTCTGCGACCACACTCCCGCGGTACCCAAACCCTTCAAAGACAATTCCGATCAGCCATTTGGCTGTTAGTGGGAGGGCGGGTGGGCCGCTCGCACGGCAATCGAGTAGAGAGTACGAAAATAACCTAATGCAGTCATCGACAGCAGAAAACGTAAGCCTCCAGCCTCATGCCGACTCTCTTACCTACCATTCATATTCTCTACCTCGTTCCCAAGACTCCGCCGCGTTGCCTCTAGTTCGGCTCGTGCCACAGGTAACTTCGCTCGTCGCTACTTTGCCATTCACCTTCGCCTCCACCCAGCCTCTGCTTCTCCACAGAAGCGGCGACCTCCTTCGCCGTTGTTACGCCTCGTCTATGCGAATCCTCCTCATCCGACTGTGTCTTCTGCCTACCCGGTGCGCGCCCCCTCTCTCTGCGCATCCTTTTCTCTGGCCCTCTCTTACGGTTGCCTACCTTACTGCAGGACTCGCCCCTTGCCTGTCCGGTGCCGGGCAGGCTTTCCTTGCCTTCCCCGGCCCTACTTGGGGCGCCCCTCCTCGGCTCGTCAACTACCTTACTTCCGTCCGTTCCTGCCCCTCGGGGGCCCAACCCCTCCGCCCTTTCCGTGGGCCCGACGCCCGCTCTGGACTTATCTCACGCCCCCGGCCTCTCCGATGCTGCCCCCCCGGTAGGCTTGCCCGCGCCTGAGTCCTGTCTCTCCTCTCCGTCGCGCTTACCTCCCCTACTTCTTCTGCCGCCAGGCA
>NW_003307572.1:1122181-1123077 GCF_000143455.1 Volvox carteri f. nagariensis | reverse complement strand
TGCTCACGTTCACGGCCTGGAGTGCCGCCTCCAACCAGTGCAGCCGTGCATCACGAGCCCGCATCTTCAACGTCGCCAGACTCGTCTCCACCCAGCCNCACTGTACCAGGTGTCCCGTAACCTGCCCTACAAAGCGCTCCTTCGAGGCCTGCTTGGCCTGCTGACCTATAAACTTAAGCACTCCGCGACGATGCGGCTCTATTGCATTACTAAAGCACGCACGCAGCTCAGTGACCAGCCCTGGGCCCACATTGGCCAAAGCGTCTACAACCGCCTCTTCCGCCTGCTCCAGCATCGCCGATACCGCGGATTTCACCACCCGCAGCCCGCATGGGCCTTCCGTCATGGCCCCAGCCTGGGCCATGACGGTCGCCCACAGCTGGGCGTTGGGGACGCGGTCCGCCTCCTCGAGATTCAGCGCCTTCCGAGCGGCCCTAAGTGCCTCCTTACGGCGGCTGTGAGCCTCCTGGACGTCCTTTTCTGTGACAACGCTGTAAAACGCTGGCTGCCCTACCGGGCCAGCAGCGGCCACCTGGTGCATTGTGGCTGCCCCCGCGTTGTTGGGCTGCTTTCCTCGAGGCCCCACGTTCGGCCCCTCGCCCAACTGCTGCTGCTGCTCCCCCTCTCCCTCTTCCTGGAGTTCTTCGCGCAGCAGTTGCATCCAGCCTTCCATGCCGTACCGCCTGATAAACCGCGCCGCGCTCCGCCTATCTTCACGCTCCGGGTCTCCCTGGCCCTGCCTTGAGCCCCGTGGTACTCCCTCCCCGGCAATGTCATTCCGCGCCTCCGACGGCGGCCTCACTCGTACCGGTCCATGCAGCGGTAGCCGCGTCACCGCCACGCGCTTTGGGGATGGGGCCAAGACTCCAAGTCCTCGCGTACGGAGCCGCTACCCT
>NW_003307572.1:1115540-1120211 GCF_000143455.1 Volvox carteri f. nagariensis | reverse complement strand
CTGCGCCATCTCAAAGCAACTACCCCTCTGCCGCGGCGCCATCCACCGGAAACGGACCCAACCTCACGAGCACTAATACTCTGAGTCGGCCACTCGCGGTCTACAGATTCGTGTTCTTCATAAGCTAAGCCTGACCCGTAGCTTCTAATCCAGCCTGGTCAAACAACAGCGGCGGCGCATCCCTTTCCCGCTATTTTAAAACTGGGTCCGGTCTCTCCCATGCCTTTGATATAACAGAACTTGCGGCGGCTGGCTGTGCCTACAGTCTGACCGCGCGGAGCAATAGCTGGCGTCTGTTACTCACCGCATCGGCCCCCTCCGGGTAACTAGGTGCTCCGCCATTCTGGTGTCCTCCTTCGTCCCGCTGTTGGAGGATGTCCTCCAAGCCTTCTTGGCCTCCGCCGCGCGATTGCTCGCGCTCTGCCATCACTTCGCTGTTACTGGCGACCGATATGCCAGCAACGTCAAATCGCCTTATCTACTTTACTATTGAGCTGGGTCCCGAATACAAAGTAAGTCACTATTTAAACAATTCAAAATCCCCAACAGACGACGTTCTGACTTGCGCTTGCTTGCACGGTTGACTGGCGAACTAGCGTTGTCTGGATTCAGCGCTTTGTTCCCAGCTAATCTTTGTAACGCACTACCGTATCAGTCACTGTCCTCTGGCCAATTCCGGTCTGCTCCTCCCGCGCCGCACTTGCCGTACTACACTACAGGACGAGCACTTAATCAACATGCATTTACAAATTGGCATCCCAACATCCCAACTTGAAACGGAGCCCATTCCTTTTCAGTTGGTTTCGATTAAGGCGATCCTGCCTATACGCTTCCTTGCTGGGCATCTTCGTCTCGTCTTCTTGGCGTCGTCCTCATCCTCGTCAACATGGCCCTCGTCCCTTCGGCGTCCCCCATCAACCGCGACCGCTCCCGTTCAGAATACGTCCGCGCTTCTCCCTTCGCAGCCCTCGACCCCGTTCCCATCGCCCCCTATAATATCGTGACCAGAAGTAATCACGTTGTACAGTTGCCCATTGCGGTCAAATTTGACAAGCCACGTCCTGGCAAGGCTAGCTCGTAACGAATTAACATGCTTAACGAAGTACCAAATTATCCGCCCACGAAAGCGAAGAGTGACTGTTATGCTCCGGCTGCCTGGTTTGGCTGCCTGATTTGGCTGCCTAATTGTCGTCCGCCGCTACTGCCCAATGTGACATCAGCTGAAAGCTACATCGCTATGTTATTCAGCAGCAAGGAGGATTTTACAGGAGGAATGCCGACGGGACGTCGTCACCCAGCAACAGGAAATGACTAAAATGTTTATGTATTAAGGCGCGATGAAATAGGTGATTTTGGAGCTTGCTTGCCTACTAGCGTGAAAGATGTTCATAAGATTACTTTCGGCAGAGACAGTTACCTGCGTAGTCCTCTTAGCTTTCCGTTCCTAATGCTATGGATTGATTGCAACAACGGTGGGTTCCATCTTCGCTATCGGGCGAATAATGCTCTTCATCGGTGCACACCGTGGCGAGCGAGCATTTCATTAAGTTGCTGTAATTATCGGCCATATATGGGGTGACAGGGTTGACAATTATGCGACTTGAGGGTGGCAAGCGCGCGATACAGCATGCATCCATCCATATCTGTAACAACCACACACACATTCATCCATGCGCTTTTGGCTGTCTAGATGACTTGCGTTGTCTCATTAGGGTGGGAATTTAGTTCGTCTCATGTTCGTCTCATGTGCAATAATAATGCACGGCCAGCTGGCCCGCTGGCTCTACTCTTCGTGAATCTGGAGCCCACTGTAACCACCACACACGCAACCGGCAAATTGGACACATCATAGCGAGCGAGGCTAATACTTTACACGAACAGAGGTGTAGGTTTTTGGTGGCATGCGTGGTTAAGCAGGGATTTAAGCAATGTCGCAGATGAGAAGCTTTTTCCTGAGTACGAGCATACCTAACAGCGAGAACGATTTCCGCCTGGGAATTATATATAGTTCTAGTCTTAGCTTTCCGCCGTGGTCTCCTCCATTCCAACCTCCCACCCTGGGGCGAAAGCTTTGCATTCGTGCATGTGACGAGAGAGCAATTCATTGGGACAATCACACTCCCAGCTGTGCTACCGTTGTCGCATTAAACTGTCAAGGTCGTTGCAACTAACCGTTGTGAGGCGTGTGCTCACGCCACGGCTGAGCAGAAGTATCTGACTCTGTTTGCCAAACTGTTAATTAGCGCTGAGCCACATAATTGTTAGTATTAACTCAAGGGAATTAAAGCGAGCATGGCGGCGGACGTTGGTGACCAGGAGGCGCCGTTAGTTAACGACGGCGTCAGCAGCAGCGACGAGCACGAGCACTATATCCATAGAGCTCCATGGCTGAGGGCGTTTATTTTGGGAGCGAACGACGGCCTGGTGAGTAGTGTATGTTGATGCGGCGGATGGCCGATTATCACATCAACGGCTTGAGGTGTCAAAGGCATCACCGCGCGCAAAGCCATTACAGCTCCTAGTTGCAAACCAAGCAAACCCTGTGGGCGTCATTGCGTATTTGGCGGCCATTTGCCATCTTGCTTGCGTTGTAGATGCCTAAGTTGCGCTGATGGAAAAGGTCATAAAATGCGTAAAATACCGTCAAATAATGATTGGCAAGCAAATTTTATGTCATGGCGACGCTTCTACTGTGGAAATTCTACAACTCACAGCAATTGCACCCCTGCACCCAGCCGGTCACCAACCAACTTTCCCTGTTGATGTCAAGCGCCTGACCAAATTTTTCACGCACGGAAATCTGCCACATCTGCGCCCAAAGCCATGGCCATCTGCGCTCGTTGCTTTGGACGCACACGGTGGACACCGCATTTCCCTCGCCCCTCTTCCCCCAACCTGTCTTCCTCCACCCCGCCTCCCTCAACCCCCTCCCCCATCTCACAAATCCTCCCCCCGATCTCCCCTCTTCCTCAAACCACCTTCCCCCACAAAAGACACCTTCTCGCACCTCACGCCTCAATCCCCCCCCACCCCCGACATCCCCACGCACATCTACAAAAGCCAGCACCTCCGATTCAGCCCAACCACCTGCATGTACGAGCATGCGGCGGTTTTGTGTAACGAATTCATTTCCGAATTCACCGCTGCCTCCTCTTCCCCGTTCTGTACTGTTCCAATCGCTCCATTCCCCCGGGGGTATCCTCTTCGCCTCCCCGCCGCACCCCCCTCCCTACCACATCCCCACAACCCCCGAACCCACTGAAACCTGAGGTGCTGTTCGGGGCTGTATCCCGCGGCGTTATCGCGTCATGGCCTGACTGGGACTTCGGCAGCTGACGTGTTTCGAACGTCGTGACAGCTTCCCGGAGCTGCTCTGCATGTCCCCCCCTTGGCCCGCGGGCCCAACCCCCCCTCACACACATACATACATACATACACACTCTCTCCCCACCACCACCCCTCAACCCCCTCAACCCCCTCAACCCCGCTGTCCGCAGGTCTCCGTGGCCGCCCTCATGCTGGGGGTGGGGAGCGGCAACGTGTCCCTCAACACCATGAGGCTGGCAGGTGATAGGAGGGGAGGGGGAGAGGGGAGAGAGGAGGGGAGGGGAGGGGAGGGGAGGGGAGGAGAGAGGGGGGTAGTCCGAATAGCTTTCTCGTGCTCCTCAGCTCCTCTGGTGCAATCGCAACACAGGCGCCGCTTGAAGTACGGCCAATACCGGGCCAAGTCGTACAAACCACAGCATATGGGTTTCAATTTGCTCCTCTTCCCCACCAAACCCCGCACTGTCCAAGCTCCGAAACCGTGTTCCATGATTCGAAGGTGTGGCGTCATGGATCGCGGGCGCGCTCAGCATGGCGGTGGGCGAGTACATTTCCGTCTCGTCCCAGGTACGAACACGGCCCTGTACGTACGACATGCACGTGTTTGTTGGGAGTGTCAGTTGCTTCAGGATTTTGTTTTCCAGGCCCGCTCTCCTCCTCTCGCGTTCTGTCTTTTCATATAATTTCTCCTCACACACACGCACACACACGTCAGTGGTTTGTCTTAAACCCCCCCCCCCACACACACACAGCCCGCATACACACAATGTATATGTAAATCCCCTTACCCCTTGACCCCTCTTTTAGCGGGATACGGAGGAGGCGGACATTGAGAAGGAGCGGCAGCAGCAACGCAAGGGACCCGCGGCGCGAGCTAGGGAGCTCCAGGTGCGGTTAGTTGGAGGAGTTGGTAGTTTAAAGTGGTTGTGGTGGTTGGAATCCATTTTAGCTTCCATGGCGAGGTGTTTGGGGCATTATCGTTTGCAAGGATGTAACTTTCGCATTCCCCACCCAGCCACCCAACTACATACATACATACATACATATATTTCAACAGAGCTATGCGGGACAGAGCTATGACGTCTTGACTGCTACTGCTACTGCTACTGCCTGTCAAGCGCTGTTGGGTTTCCAATGCCGCCATTCTACGAGTCTATTTGTCGGTCCGTGTGTCTGTCCATTGCCCCCTCAGGAGCTGACGGATATTTATATCAAACGGGGTTTGGATCCGGATCTCGCTCGGAAGGTGGCCGAGCAGCTCACGGAGAAGGTGTGTGGTTGTGTGTGTGTGTATGGATGGATGCGTGTGCCGGGGGAATGGGGGGGATTGACGAACCACGACCGAGT
>NW_003307572.1:1097863-1115490 GCF_000143455.1 Volvox carteri f. nagariensis | reverse complement strand
GGGGGCAGGGGGGGCGGGGGGGGGCCGAGTACCGACTAGCACGACACGTCCCCAGCGAACCCCTCCCTGGCATAACGGAGGGCAAATCTTTATACATGCGCTGATGGAGGGGGCCCAGCATTCGTGTTTTTGAAGGTATCTGAACAGCACACAGGAGGTGAGGGAGTGTGTGTCGCTCTGTTTTCACGTCTGTCTGTCTGTATATGTGTGTATGTGCATGTACGACATCTCCCTCTCCACCCCGCATCAACGCCATTCCCCCCAGGACGTGATTCGTGCCCACGCGCGGGACGAGCTGGGTATTGACATGGACGAGCTAGCCAACCCGCTCCAAGCCGCCGTGGTTTCGGCGCTGGCCTTCACCGCGGGTGGGTTAGGGGGCCCGCGGCGCGCCGCCGCCATCACCATCCCAGGGTTCGGATCCGTACGCCGTACGCACGGCAATAATGTGCCAAATGCGTTTCCTTGTATCGCGTTCGGGGGTTGCTTGCGTATGTATGTAACTATGTATGTGTGTATGTATGTATCCTCCTCCCCTAAAACCCCTTCTCCCCCCCCCCTATCCCCCTCCCCCCGGGCCCCCAGGCGCCCTGATCCCCCTGCTCGCCGGCGCCTTCCTGCCCGAGCCCCAGATGCGGCTGGTGGCGGTGGCGGTCGCCTCCCTGGTCGGCTTGGCGCTGTTCGGGCTGGTGGGGGCGTTACTGGGGGGCGCCAAACCCATTGTCGGAGCGCTGAGGGTGAGTGTGGGGCGGTGGGGAGGGGGGTGTCAAGAGTGCGGGTTACGTTTGTTAAAGAGAGGGTGGGTGAACATGCGCCGGGAGGTGAGAGGGAGGGTGGCGGGTTTTGGGGTGCTTCAAACCCCTTCCTTCACCCGGCTTCCTTCACCCGCTGTTTCCTCCTTCCTCTTAACACGTACACATATACACACATATACATACATGCATACATACATACATACATACATACATACATACATACACACTCGCGCCAGGTGGTGTTGGGCGGCTGCCTGGCGATGGCGATTACCTTCGGAGTGGGGCACGTGCTGGGCGCTAACCCAGACGCGCTGTGAGGCAGCAGCTGTGTATGTATGTGTGTTTGTGGCGGGGGTCGACACCGCAGCCACCCGAGGACCCCCTCCCCCCTTCCGGCCGGTCATGTACGACCAACAGCACTTAGCGCTGTCTCCATGTCTACACACCTTCTGTGTGTGTGTCTATGTATATGTGTATGTACGGCACAAGGGTCCCCGCAGCTCAGGCCGGTCGCTGTTCGTCTGTCTGTCGCACAGTCCCCCGCCCCCGGGGTGGTGGGGGAGTTCTGCGGAGAGGGGGCTGTGTTGGTGGGTTGGTTTGGCCGAGGGCAGACAGACGGATATACAGACAGGCAAAATGAAAGTCGTACAGGAGGGCTCGCAGGCTCGCGCAGGCTGATTTTAATCTTCAGAGACGGGCGACATAGCGCCAGAGGAGCGGTTGTGGCTGAACTGGGGGCGCGTCCCTTCCCGCATATTGATGCTACAGTTGCAGTTAGAAGTGCTGCCGCTGCTGCTGCTGCTACTGCCGGCGACGGCGTGTTGTTGTCCTCCCCGTGTGTGTGTGTGTGTGTGTGTGTGTTGTGGGGTTGGCCCCTTCTGAGGCCCGCTTGCCGGGGTGGTGGGTGTTAGGTTACCTCGCGATGACGAAGCAAATGAAGCCACGCGCTCAGGGGAGTTCACGGGCTTTCTCCACACCCCACCCACAACCCGCCCCGCCCGCCCATTCCTGCCCCACGACCCGCCTCGTGGCGTATCAGCTCTGACAAAAGACATGTGCGTGTGGCGTGTGTATGTATGTATGTATGTCCTCACATGAGACTTCACCCCTGCATCCTCATATCATAAAGGAGGCCGGTGGTTTGTCGTACATCCGTTCGTACATCGAGAGGAGGGGGCGGGGACGTCCACGTGTGACAGGAAGGGGAGGGGAGGGGAGATTGGGTTCTTCTGTTTGGGACCTAGAGCGGCGCATGGACCATATATCGGTTCGACGTGGCAGTGGTGGTGCGCGCCTCTCAGGCCAGATGGTTGAAGGGGGCATAGGGCCCACCAGAGCACGTGGCCCCACCGCCGCACTCGACAACACATGACAAATACGTTGGAGGGAGAGAGGACTCTCACGTGCGCCTCGTTATGTTGTGTGTGTGGGGGGGGGGCGCATGATATTAGAAAAAGAAGAAAAAGAAAAAGCAACCGAAGGAAAGGGGACATTACAGGAAAGCAGAAAAGGAAAGAAGAAGAAGAAGATCTCGCTGCTCCGAAGCTGGTGGGTGGGTGGGTGGGTGGGTGGTGGTGGTTGTCCCCTGGGTGGAACCCTTTCTAGGAGAAGTGGAAGGTTCAGCACACGCAGTTTGCCGCTTAGTGTCGGAGCGTGAGGGCCTGTGTACATGCGTTGGCGTACACATTTATGTATTTGTATGTATGTATGTACGTGTGTCGCGGCGATCCATGCAGAGATTGTGGTGTGTGTGTATGTCTGCATGGACCTGCGACGCGCCTGGGAGAGAGCCCCGCGGCGCTGAGGGGGGAATATGTAGCCGGGTGGCAGGTGTACTGCAGGTGCTTCGAGATGCAGGTCCTGGGTGGCAGGTGGGGATGAGGGTGGGGTGAGGGGTGAGGTCTCACCCCTCTCTCTCCCCAGGCGCCCTTGGGCGAGGGCAGGCGAGCTGCTAGGCCGGTGTGTGCAGGTGTATGCAGTCATGGGTGTTATGACTCGTTATGCGTCATCAGGGTCAACATGCTGCATATTGTGTTGTTGTTGTTGCTCGAAATGTGTTACCCTTGCTGGCCATGCCGTGCTGTGCTGTGCTGAGTGTGTTGCTCCGCGATCGCATGAGCTGTTGGGTTTTCGTTGTTTCGGGGATGTTGCGGTTTTCCCGTCGCGGGGGACGAGCTCAAGGTGGAGGTGCTTTGGCGGCGTGCCGAGGAAATGGAACTTTTGTGAAGGTCCGCAGCAAGTTGCAACTCTCTACACTACTTCTGGATCCATTATATATTACCCCACACAAAAACATGTGCTTGAATGAGCGAACGATGAGATTACGATACAAGCGTACGACATCGTACACGTGGATCCTATTTTGAATCGTACTAACCGAAGCGGTGCCGTAGCATAACAGCAACATGATAAATGTGTTCCTCTTCAATGACAACTTTGGAAAGCAAAAGGGCGCCCCGGTGAATCCCGGGGGAATGGGAGCACACTGGTTCCGCAGAAAGTGAATGATGCGCCGGAGGATTCGATTAGGAGGACAGGATTAAAAAGAAGATCGCGGCAACCTTTCGTATGGTTTCCAATCGTGTGCGTGTGTGACGTGAGCTGTGTAAAGGCCCTAGGGAAGTGTGGCTCCTCCGCCGCCGCTTCCCGTTATCCCGCGGCGTAATTTGGAGACTGTGATGATAAAGTAATGACGGGATGTTACAGTGCTCTTAAAAAAATCTATTGGAAGAATACCTTCTGCTGATTAGAGCTGTAAGGCGTGATTTTATGTTACAAATCATTTCGCAGTTTCAATGTCTCATTAAAACATTTTTAAAAGCTTTTTGGAAACTTAGGGTTTTACTGGTGTTACTGTTTTACTCGTGGATTCCGTACCACTTGTTCAGTACGATCCTCCAACGAGCTTTTCCTCCCTCCAACCAGCCAACAATAGCAAACAAGGACGCGATCCCCACCACTACTTACATGCCATTACCAGCCACATGGGACTGTTAGGTTCTGTTACGGCGATAGCTTCAGCCGTTTGGCTACATAAAAACGAATGTGTGTGAGCCACAACAAAAGTGAACTCAACGAGCAACGGTATAGCCGCCTAGCTCATCTATAGACCTATGCACGACTGTAGCAGCAGCAGCAGCAGCAGCAGCAGCAGCAGCAGCAGTGCTCCAAAAGCTACATACGATTCGACTGCCATTCCTAAGTTACTAAAACCTTCCCAACATAGCCTCCTTTGTGGCTTGCCCCGTACATATGCAAACAATTCAGTTAACCAACCAACCAAACATCACCTATGAAACCTCAACCAAAACCATGCCAACTGACTAATTGTTTGCGGGGCCATTTGCGGACATTATTTTGGGGGCCCGCACAACAAACCAACAAACCAGCGCCAGACCGCTGATCAATTATTAACACGCCAAGAGCTGGTGCTAAAGAACAAGCAAAGATAGCAATAAGAGTGAGAGAAAGGAAAAGCGACATCGACGTCGAAGTGGTCTTCTGGCTGGTGGTACATCGCCCGGATAGCATTTAAACGACAACATTTTCTTTGCCATCTTTGTACCCAAGTCTCAAAGCACAAGGCTACAACGGGCCCCCACGCAAGCAGCATTAGAGTAGAGCGTGTGACCATTTTTCAGCCTTCAAAATTGGAGTTAAAAAGGTTAAAAATTTTGTAGGGCAAGCGGCTATGAGGATAGCTCACATACACCCCAAGGCGTCGTTCCCTCCGCACCCGCCTCCGCTCCCACCACGGCAATACACACGCCCCTCTCCCCCGGGGGGGCGTACAACTTCCAACTGCAACCCAACCACAGGCAGGTCCACCCAACCCCCGGAAGGCCCATTCGGACAGCCAACCAACAACGTAAAACAACTGACAACCACCCACAGCATTTCCTATTCCTGTTTCTGGTAGGTTAAACTGTACAACGGAATAACAGACTACCTAGCTACTCCTTAATATCAACGAACTTCTTAACTAACAACCGTAAGGCAACGTATATACATGCATTAGACATGCAATTTATAAGCGGCGGGAGACGACTATCTACCGCACTACCGAGCCCTTTGTATGCCGTGCAACATCGCGGTTACCTGCTACTCAGCAAAAACACACCACTTTGCCAGGATGCGATACCGCGTCATACCTTCCATGCTGTGTGTATGCCCGGAACCTCCCTGGGGATCCGGAGACCCCTGAGACCGGGCGAGGCGGGCCCCCGGGCCTTGATGCGGCTATAATGTGCAGCGCACGGTTGGCGGCGGCAGCTCACCTGTTGAGGACACAACACACCCGGGGTGGGGTGCGGGGCGGCATCAAGCACCGCCAACCGCCCCCACCGGATCTGCCTGACCGCCGCTAAACAATGGGGCTCGTGTGAAAGAAAACTCAAACTCAAAAACGGATGATGATGATGATTATCATGGCAAAAGCCTCTCTACATACAGCTGCAGAGCTGCAGTCAACTAAAACAAGACGACTAACTATTGATGCCAATCCAGTAGCTTGGCATGATGTCCACAGCTTTTCCCTCTTCTTCTGCAGCTGTTACGTCCTCCCCCGCTCCTCCTCCTCCTCCTCCTCCTCTATTTCCAAACGTCTCGCAGTCAGAGGCCACCAAGATCACACAGTCCATCTCTTCCCACCGCCTCATATCATGAAGCTTCCGGAACCAAGATGACCATGCGCAAGCACGACACGGCAGATGGCACATCATGCGACGTTAACGAACCCCAACGAACCCCAACGACCTCCAACGACCCACATCCGGTTGTGCTCAACCCCAGTGCGGGTGTGCGCCTCCTCCCTGCCTTCTTGGACTGCTGCAGCTGCAAAGAGCAGCGACTGTGTAGCAGTAGCAGTAGCAGTGGCAGTAGCAGTAGCAGTGGCAGTAGCAGTGGCAGTAGCTACAGTGACATGCAAGGTTGTTCGACCACATCTCACCAATTATACCAATCACCTCCCTGCCGGCCCTTCCCCCCTTGGTGCCGCCACCCTGGGACTAGGTCAGCTAAGATGCCTGGATGGCGACGGCGGCGCCGTCAGCGCCGTCAGAGTCCGGCGCTCCCGCAGGGTACGGGTACGACGGCACCGCGTCGACCAGTCGGAAAGTTGTAATGCGGCGACGGGAGGCGTCGGGGCGGCGCAGGTCGCAGATGACGGGGGAGCCGCGGATCCGTCGGTCGGGCGCGCAGTACCTGTGCAGCATGGCGTACTTTATCTTTAGATACCGAAACCGTTGTTGTTGAACAGTCGCTGTTGCGCGGGCTTTCACGACATTGCAGCAGCAGTAGCAGTAGCAGTAACTACAGCAGCAGCAGCAGTAGCCGCAATCGTAAAAACAGAACAGCTTATAGCCACTCCCCAATAACCCTCCAGCACACCGGCTCTTCCACCCCCCCCACACACACAGACACAGACACACGAGCTATTGGTATACTTCCCTTCTCCCGGCCCCCCGGCCCCCCGCCCACCCCCATGTTGCCTTACAACCCTGGCCCCCCCGGCCCCTGCCTTATCAGCCCCCAGCCCACCTCATGCCGTTTTGTGGCGCACGAAGCCGCACCAGCACCGATATCTTATCCTTGTCGTCCTTGCCACCGTCACCACCAGGCCAATGGCCGCCACCGCTGCCAGAGTCGCCGCCGTCAGGCCGCTCGTCCTTCCCGCCGCCGCGGCCATCTGGCCACTGGCCGCCACCATCACCGCCGGGCCCGTCAACGTCAACGTCACCGTCAACATCGCCGCCGCTGCCGGGCCGCGTGGCGCCCTCCTGCGCCCCAACAGGTCCCACTTCACGGACATGGCGCTGCCGCCGACCGTGCCGCCTCCGCTCCTCCTCCTGTTCATCTTGCTCGTCCTGTTCATCTTGCTCGTCCTGTTCATCTTGCTCGTCCTGTTCATCTTGCTCGTCCTGTTCATCTTGCCCGTCCTGTTCATCTTGCTCGTCCTGCTCATCTTGCTCGTCCTGTTCATCTTGCTCGCCCTGCTCACCTTGCTCGTCCTGCTCATCTTGCTCGTCCTGTTGGTCGTCCTGCATCCTAGCCACCGCCTGTTCCTCCTCATCCTCCTGCACCAGCTCCACCACGAATTCGGTTAGCTCGCTGCTGGTCATCTCGTCACACACCAGGGCAGCCGGGGAAGACGGCGGGGCACCACCACCGCGGCGGGTGAGGGAGGGGCCGCCGTAGGCGTTGGCGTCCAAATCGTCGCCATCGTCCTTAGAGCCGGCCAGTCGGCAGAACCTGCGGTAGCGGGGTTGCGAGAGTGTTTGTGGGTATGTATGTGCGCGTATGCACGTATGTATGCCCGTAAAACATGGTGTAATGTTGGGTACATACATACATACATGCATGCATACACACACGCATACATACATACATACATACATGCATACATACATGTATACATACATGCATACATACATGTATACATACATGCATACATACATGTATACATACATGTATACACAGTTACAGTTACAGATGAAAACATCTGTGGTTGTCTCACTTTCTGCTGTTCTGGTTCTTCAAGAACACTCGGCCGCCGCTGTACATGTCCGCAGTCTGGAAGTCGGTGCCCATCAGCACGAAACCGTCCTGACGGCAGAAGGGGTCGGGTGGGGGGCTGTGTGGAGGAGTCGTGTGCAGCCAAGGATTTGGAACCTGAAGCTGAACTGGGTGTTGTTGAAAAATGTAACATGGCGCTGTAAGGGCGGTTGGGGCCGGTTGGCCCTCCGACCCCTGGGGCCCATCCCCGTGCTGTGCTGCCACGTGGCTGTGAAGGAGTCAATCATACACACGCACATGCATGTAGTTGTGGCATGTATGTATGTATGTATGTATGTATGTATGTATGTATGTATGTATGTATGTATGTATGTATGTATGTATGTATGTATGTATGTATGTATGTATGTATGTATGTATGTATGTATGTATGTATGAATGATGTGTGGGACAGGGGGGCATATCTTCACCCGTGGCAGCTACCCTGCGAGACCCTGCCTTCCCCGGTATTTCGGGGCACACCCTCATCTAATCACCCTAGTCAACTTCTCAGCGGATCGCTCAGGTTCCGCACCCACCACCAGCATCCAACGGAATCTGCCGGATCGACGGCGGCCCAACTCCATTCCTGGTCGGCTCGCGAGTCGACTTTATCCCAGGTCACCACCGTCCATCGACTAGGGGCACTCTACCTTAAACCATCGGAAGGATTTTGCCCCAGCAGTAGTAGCAGCAGCAGCAGCCGTAACTCACCAAATCCCATTGCGAGTTGCGCACAACGTCGTTGCCGCCGCCGGGCCGTACGGCATCCTCGACACCCAGAGCCGTCGCCGCGGCATCGATCACGGCCGCCGCCAGTGACCCCATCCACGTCAGCATGCCGCCGCTGTTGCCGCTGTTGCCGCCACCGCTGGGATATGGCTGCGGCGGGCCGTCGGGAATGGTCGCGTTACACCAAACAAAAGCCGGGGCGTCGTCGCCGCCGCCGTAGTCGTACGCCCCACCCACGCCGCCGCCGTCGCTGCCGCCCTTGCGACCCAGAGAGGCGCCATCGCTGCCGGCGGACGACAGCGAGCTTCGACGGGCCCACCAGCCGCCGCCGTCGTCGCCGCCTCCAGGGCTGTATGGCGTGTCACCGCCAGGTCCGTACGGGCCGTACGGGGCCGGGTCTGAGGCTACGTCACAGGCCCTCTCCAAGCCGGGCGATACGAGGCGCACGATGGAACCGGTACGGAAAGGCAGCTTGCCTGGTACGGCGGGGTATGACAAGGAATACGGCAAAGAATAAGCACGTCATTAAGGAAAACGCGACATGAGCGTGCAGGAAACTTGAAGAGATTAAGTACAGATCAGGACAACGGATTCACCGCGGGGACCATGCGAGGAAAATAGAAATAGGCTTTCGATCAGCAGCTATTTATTTGCAATGATACAGATTCAGATCGAAGGGCGGTCCGAATAGGTGCTATATCGCGTGGCTCTCTGTGTGGCACTGCTCTTCACTCTCACCCTTTTTGCCCTTCGCATCAAGGTCGCTGCTGCTGCTGGCCGGGTCGTAGGGGTGATCGCCAGATGAGCTTACAGAGCTGTCGGCGGAAATGCCTTGTACGGACTCTCCCCCGGTCAGCGTGATGGCTGCTGTGGCAAAGCCTGCCACCAAGCCTGTGTGGACAAAAGGCATTAGCAGCGAAACCTTGAGTTTCAAAGCACTCGCCTTGACGATTTGACTTCAAGTTTTAAAAAATTTAACAGGTCAGGGAGACCCGTTTTATGTCATGTTCGGTGAACAGGGTGGAGGTCCGATGGTTCGCTGGCCTGTTTTCGTAAATTTATCATCGCTGTCTTATGTCACCTTTTTTAACCATGCAGTCAGAGAGGTAGACCTGCGACGGAAAGCTATTGCCGCAATGCCATTCTGCAGGCTATTCCACGTCGGCAGTTACTCTTTGGATCACGCCATCCACAAAACTCTTTGATATTTAGGGACAGCATACGAATCTCACAGCAGGCGGCTTCCAAGCGTGGTGAAAACTGCTTCAAAACTTCTGCAAATCGTACCAGTCACAGCTGCAACTCCACCTTGGTTCCTTGGTTGTATACTCCTGTATACTTCTCAGTCAATATAAAGATACAAGAGGATCACAAGAGATCACTGTAATAGTATCACTAGCTCTTGCAACCCCCGCACAGGGACGCGACGCGCTGACCCAAAGAAGCGTCACGCATAAGAAAGGTGTACGCTGCACCTTGCATTCATGTGTATGCAGGTGCAATAACTCGATAAAATTGCAGCTACCCTCCCAAGGCATCGTACCGTTTACAGCCTAATATTTCGAGTTTCGACAGACCACACACGTGGCAGAGCACGCCTCAGGTGTGATGGCCCTCTGGCCAAACGTCTGCTCCATTTGTGAGCATGTACTTGTAAGAATTTGACAAAACACTGTCCAATACCACCACGAAGACTCACCGATCATGGCCAGCGTCAGCACCGCCGTTACAGCACCACCGGAGCGAGCCGCGCGCAAGCCGCTGCGGCGCATTCTGGATGCTTCCTTACGATGGCGACAATATATCGACTGTGATCCTCACTTGGTTGTACAGTATGTCGCTCCAAGGGCCAGCACACGCTCTGTTCGTGAGGCAACCGCACAAGCCCACCGCTTCGCGCCAAGCTGCCTTTAGGTTCAGATTCTCTAGCTTTACTGATGCAAAGCCCTGGCGTTTTGGAAATTCATTTTGAGTGGTTCGCTATTATTAGTATCGGCCTCCGTCAGTGTCGTACCACGTCTTCCGCTGAAACCAAAAGTCAACATTATCCTAAATCGTTTGTGTCAATGAGGTGTTCTCTACTGGCAAGGGCACTTTGCTGACAGGAGCGGAACGCAATCCGATGAGCTTCAAGTCCACCTATTTAAAATGACTGTCTACATATTTCCTGTGGTCATCTGTAGTTTCTGACAACACTTAAGCAGTGGCACTTATAGGGCTCTGGGCCCCAGGAGGGCTTTACAAGAGAGTTCCCAGCTACTGAATCTGAAGGCAGCGTCCTCGCCGCCGGCACATCACAATTCCTCCTCACACCCTGTCCCTGTCGGGACTGTAAACTTAAGCAGCAAAGGATGACGCGTGAGGACACCCTTCCGACTCGGCCGATGCCAAAGGCCCCCACCACCAAGGTGGATTTCAACAGCCTTAAGGCACCGAGCGGCTACGTCCCAGGTCTAGGCCGTGGTGCAGCAGGTTTCACGACGCGATCAGATATCGGTCCTGCTCGGGCGGGCGGCTTGGACGCTTTGAAAGGAGGGGTGAGTCAATGCTCGCCCGAGCGCGCCAACATATTTGGCCTCATCTAAAACTAGGGACCTTGGACGAAAGCTGGCGGACTGAATTAGGAGCTAAGAAGGCCTGATGGCAGTATTGCCACCGAAAAAGACTGTCTATGCGTGTGCGTCCTCTTCGACCGTGTCACGCTGCTACGCACGTGCGCATGTTTTTCAGTAGTTGAGCCGCACAACTTTTAGCTTATGCTCCGGGGAATCACACGGCACTTTCTTGTTCTCGGGGGGCGGGCGGGGATGGATGAATCCTAGCTACGTGCTTCTTACCTCCACCTCACCCTATATATACTAGAACCCCTCTTCCCCCCTCTCCTTTCCCTTTCGCAAGGCCCCCGGCTCGAAGGCTGGAGGTGACAATGAGGAGGCGCTGGATGACACCAAGTTCGATGAGTTCATGGGTAACGACGCGGGTGTGTTCGCGGCCACGGGGGAGTACGACGAGGACGATAAGGAGGCGGACGCGGTGTGGGAAACGGTGGACAACTTCATGGACGAGCGGCGAAGGGTGGGTGGATGGGGGAGGTCCGTGGGAGTTCAGGGAGTTGGTAGTGGAAAAATTTGGGTTGGTGGGGAGGGTGGGTAGGAAGTGAGGTGCCATGGCGGTTCAGTGGGTGCTTCATTTTTGGGCCCGTTGCGTCGTGTGTAGACTCTTCTGTGTGCGCTTTTCGTGACGTGTCTTGTGTACGTATCGCACGCGCCGTATAACAACACACAGCTGGATTAGGATCGCTGTAGCGCCGCCCGATGACGATATAATTAGTAAGCCGAGACACGACACACCGGGGGGTTCCATGGGCTTGAGGGGGAGCGGAAAGGTGATGGTGGTGGTGGGGCGGCGACGGCGCTGCGGCGGCGGCGGTCGTGGTGGTGGTGGTGGCAGCTAAGCGAGAGGAGGGAGAGCAGGCAACGGAAAGCGATGTCGCGGCGAGAGGAGAGGCGTTCCGAGGCTTCTGGCAACTGAGCTCCTCATGTGTCTCTTCGTTGCTCCGCTGCTGCCTGCCTGCCGTACCTCTGAGGGGGCCCCCTCCTCCCGCACCCGTGCCACACCCTACCGCCGCCGCTGTCGCTGCTGCGGCGGCTGTCACCCCCTTCCCCATCTGCTGTGCCGTATTCCACCTCTTGCACCGGACCGCGGTGAGGTCCCCGGGTGGGAGCGAGGGTGTGGTGGACGCGTCGGACCTCCGACACGTACACACACATCCGCACCCCCCCCCGAGGGGCGGTCGATATCATGCAGAGAGCTAAGGCGAATCTGAGGGCGGCATGTGCATTTGGTTGTATATGTGTGTGTGTGTGTGTGTGGATGTAGATGTGAGTCATTGGAGGCCGGGGATGGCAAGGCTTTGGGCTGCAAGGGCCTCTTCTGCAGGGTGTTGCGCAGCGATGCTCAGCTTGCGTGTGTGTGGGGAGGGGGGGCGGGGTGGAGGGCGGGGTGGAAGGAGCCGCATGGTTGAGGGGATGATGCGGCTGAAGGTCGGGGCCTCTGCCCGCCCGCCCCCGCACCTCTCCCGCTCATCCTGCCCTCCTGGTGCTGTTTGTCTCTTCCTCCTGCCCGCACCCCGCGCTGGTCTTGCCCATGAGACCTGAACCCCACCCCCCTCGCTCCCCCGTCCTGTCCTAATGGTGATTGGGATGTCGGCTGGTTGTCGATATTTTGCAGTTTGTATGCTTCATCGTAATACAGTCCCACCCCCTCTACCCGTGTATCTCGGGTATCTGTTTCATTTCGTCCTACCCTACCCTACCCTACCTCTGTCTCAACTTTGGACAAACTTCAACGTCGGCAGTTGGTTTCCTTTTGGCAGTCTAACTCCCGTCCCCCTCCCCATCAGCAGCTTCGCTCGTTCGTGGTTCGTCTTTTCCCCCCCCCCCTCCCGCGGTCTGCAGGAGGCTCGTGAGAAGCGGCTCAAGGAGGAGTTGGAGCGGTACCGGGCGGAAAATCCCAAGATTACGGAACAGTTCGCCGACCTGAAGAGAAAGCTGACTGAGGTGTCGTACGAGGAGTGGGAGGTAATGCGGGAAGGAGCGGGCGGAAGGGGGTGAGGGGGTAGAAAAAACCCAACAACGACGAACCACGTGAACGAGTGAAGCTGATGCCAAGGATGAACTAATACTCCAAAAGTAATGGAAACCCCTCCCCCCAAATATATATGATTGGCAAAGATTTGGGCAAAACTTTTTCCTAAACCCTCCCCCTAGGGTTCTCCCCCTTTCACCCCCCTCCTCCTTCGGACGTGTCGGCTGGGGATCCTTGCTCCTTACCGGTATCTGTTTCCCCCTAAACCCTGAACCCCTCCCCCCCAGTCCATCCCCGAGATCGGCGACTACACCATCAAAAAACAGCGCCGCATGGAGCGGTTCGCGCCCGTCCCCGACTCCCTGCTCGCTCGCGCCGCAGCGGAGGCCGCCAGCGCCTCAGCGGCCGGGGGCAGTCTGGCCAAGTCCCTGGACCCCAACAGCGGCCTGGCCTCCGTGGGTGGCGGTCTGAATGGACTGGCGACCCCCATGGGGGGCGCCACATCCACCGTGTCAGATCTGACCGCCATTGGTGAGAGGCGGGCTGGTGGTGGGGGGCGGGAGACGTGGGGGTCCCGGAGGGACGGGGCAGGGGGAGAATCATCAGTGCTAACCGCGGAGCGATAACTTGGGCGAGGGGATAACTGTGTATGTGTGTGGTGGGATGGGCTAGGTTTAAAGAGGCACAGGAGAGGAGGGTTGCGGGATGTGGAAGCGGGTGGGGCGGTGGTAGCGGTCCAGACTGGGGGACGTCAGGGAAGGTGTGTATAACGTATTGATTCGACCCTCTTCCACACTTCCCGCTCACCTTCCCACCTGTCCCCTCCCCCTCCTCCCGCCCTCCCTCACTCCACGATACGTCCTCCATTCCTCTTGGACGAGGGTTTTTTTCCTTCCACCACACCGTTTTCACATGCTCCCCCCTTCTCCTAACCGCCTTCCCCCTCCCCCCTTCCCCCGCCCCTCCACCCCTGCCTCCAGGTACGGGTCGTGGCACTGTGTTGGGTCTGAAACTGGACCGCATGGCTGACTCCGTGACGGGTCAGACGGTGGTGGATCCCAAGGGCTACCTCACGGATCTCAAATCCATCAAGATCAGTACGGACGCCGAGATCTCCGACATCAAGAAGGCCAGGCACCTGCTCAAGTCGGTCATCCAGACCAACCCGCGACATGCGCCGGGGTGGATTGCGGCGGCAAGGTAAAGAGCGCGGTGAAGAGGGGGGTAATTGGGGTATATTGGGGTTGAGGTCTTACGGATGCGTGTGTGTGTATGTTTATTAGGGTATTTAAGGGGGGTGGGGGAAGCCAAGTTGTAGGTGAGAGCCGCGAAAGGAATACATTTCTGTACACTAATGTAGTTATTGCATTCACACATCAAATCAACTTTGTTGACCACTGTACTTGGTTTCTTTCATGTGCAGCAGCAGTGCATGATGATGCGGTAGTGGCCCCCTCGCGCGTGCGGCCCCCTCCTCCTCCAATGCCCCAACCCAGGCTTGAGGAGGTGGCGGGCAAGCTGGCGGATGCGCGCAAGCTCATCATGCAGGGCTGTGAGCTGTGCCCCAACAGCGAGGACATATGGCTGGAGGCGGCCAGGCTGCAGGTACATGCGTGTCCGTGTGTGTGTAGTTAAGTGTTGTTGTTATTATTGCTATTTATTATTATTATTATATCTCTTAAGGTCCTTCATTTCTCGTCGACATAGTTCGCTGCTTTCCAACTAGTAACACGCCTTTCCCCCCCTTAGGGGGTACCCGGTCCTGCAAGTCGTCTGTGGCTTGTCTTACCCCTCTCCTGCTGAACCCTGCAGACCCCCGACAACGCCAAGGCCCTGTTGGCCCGCGGCGTGGCTCAACTGCCCGAGAGCACCAAGCTGTGGATGGCGGCCGCCAAGCTGGAGACCGACGACACGGCCAAAGCACGAGTGCTCAGAAAGGTGCGCGTGTGCGTGCAAGCGTGCGTGTGGGGGGGTGTGGGGAGAGGGAGGGAGGTTGGGCGACAAGGGGTTGCGGTAACCTGGACTGCAGGATCGTTACAGGACACCCTAGCTGTGCTGGGTTGGGGTGCGAACAGAACAGAGGACGGAGTGGAGATGTGAAAGATGCGAGACCTTGACGATAATTTACCTTGCATGTTGCCGCCTCTCTCTCCTCTCCCTCTCCCCTCTCTCCCTCCCCGTCTCTCGAGGGGTGGGCGCTCATGTGTGCGTTTTAGATGCTGAGCTCTTGTGTGTGTGTTTGTGTGTTCCTGAGCCCCCTGAGGAAATCCCCGGAGTGCTTCGCAGAGGCACAGCCTTGAGACCCCCTGACTTGGCATACGTTTCCCCCCACCCCACCTCGCCGACTCCCCCCCACCCCACGTCTATATTTCGTCGTAACCCTCATACACCCCACACACACTTCACTTCCCACTTTCTCACACATGATATTTCCCCCCCCCGCACACCTGTAGGCCCTGGAGCGCATCCCCACCAGTGTCCGGTTGTGGAAGGCGGCGGTGGAGCTGGCGGAAGAGGACGATGCGCGCATCCTGCTGAGCCGGGCAGTGGAGTGCTGTCCGCAGGCGGTGGAGCTGTGGCTTGCGCTGGCGAGACTGGAGACCTACGAGAACGCGCGCAAGGTAGGGAGGGGGGAGGGGGGAGGGGGGAGAAAACCCGAAGAGGAAGGGGAGTGAGGGGCCTGAAAGGGTGGGGGAGAAGGTAACCGGACATGATCACTATCCAGACCTTGCCACACACTACACACGCAAATGCGCACATATCGGCGGTCCAGCTCCCCAACACGAGCACTATCTTCAATCCACCCCTTACGATGGTGTATGTTTTCCGCCCTTCATCACGAATATCACGAGAATATTCCTGATGCAGTATCTGTGTTGTATAATCCTGGAAAGTTCCCGGTTTACTCTGCTTGCTTCAAAATCGTCAGTGGTTTGTCCTACCCCTCCCCCCTCTCGCGCTTTCCTGTTTTTTTCCTGTTCCGGCCTGCAGGTTCTCAACAACGCCCGCAAGGCCGTACCCACGGAGCCCGCCATCTGGATCACCGCCGCCAAGCTGGAGGAGGCCAACGGCGCGGAGCAGGGCCAGGTGGATAAGATCGTGGCGCGAGCCATCAAGAGCCTGTCCACCAACGGAGTGGTCATCCACAGAGACGCCTGGATGAAGGAGGCGGAGAATGCGGAGCGCAGTACCCCCGCGCCGCACGTGCTGACCTGCCGGGCCATTGTGCGAACGGTGTACTCGCTGGGGGTGGATGCGGCGGATCTGGAGGCCACGTTGGTGGCTGATGCGGAGGATGCGGCCAAGAGGGGCAGTGTGGAGACGGCCAGGGCGCTGTATAGCCAGGTGCGGAAAGGAAGGGGGGAGAGGAGGAGGGGGACGCAGAGGGGGAGGGAAGATGGTGAAGGAGTGGAGGAGATGGGGGCTGGGAAGGAGGTAAAAGAGTGGTTGTCGGCTTTGGATGTGCTTCCGTGAGATTGATTGTGTTTTGGTATTGGCGTGTGTGGGGATGTCGTCGCCGGGCGGAGGGGATTGTGTGGGTGAGGTGGGGTGGGGTGGGGTGGGGTGACTTATGTTTTTTTCCGCTATCCTTGTCCCTGTCGACTCGCAGGACTTGCAGGACTTGCATGGAGTCACCCCAACTTTGCTTCCCTAGCAACTCCCCCCTTTCCCTCCGCCCAATCCCCAAAGCTGCATATGAAACCGGCTTTCCCTTCAGTAACACTCGGCATCATCAACACACGACTCCCTTTCCCCCCCCCTTCCACACGCACCCCACACACATACACATAAAACACATACCCGCGCTTTCCTGTCGCACAGGCGCTGACCACCTTTCCGTCCCAGCCACACATCTGGCGGCAAGCCGCCCAGTTGGAGAAGGGGCACGGCAGCCGGGCACAGTTGGACGAGCTACTACGGCGCGCCGTACAGTTCTGTCCCCAGGCAGAAGTCCTATGGCTCATGGCGGCCAAGGAGGCCTGGCTGGGCGGGGATGTGGACGGCTCACGTGCCATCCTGGCGCGAGCTTTTGCTGCCAATCCGGATTCGGAGCAGATTTGGTTGGCGGCGTTCAAGCTGGAGTTTGAGAACAACGAGCCGGAGCGCGCTCGTGCGCTGCTGGCCAAGGCGCGTGAGAACGAGGCTGCCAGCAGCTACCCCCGCGTGTGGATGAAGTCGGCCATTGTGGAGCGGGAGCTGGGCGACGCGGGCAAGGAGAGGGCGCTGCTGGAGGTGAGTGGGGGTGCGGGTGGAGGCGAAGGAAGACGTACCAAACCACAGACGGGTAATGCGGATACCACACATGGACGGATACTCCAGGATTGGACAGATACTGCGGAAAATGAAGGTGTTTAACGTTGGGGTGCGGGTAGGTTAGGATGGTGGTGTATGTCTGTATGTGAGTCCTGGGGCCCCGGGTGGCTGCGTTGGCAAATGTGTGGGATGGAGATGGTGTACTTGTTGGAGATGCTGGGTGGCAGATGTGTTGTTGTCGTCCCAGTCCCTCCCTGGCCACCTGGGGTGAGTGGGGGCCTCTCCCGAGGAGTGGCTCCTACTAGGGCTGTGAGCCCCAGTGTGCCTCCCCTGCGACACCCCCCCCCCCAAACACACACACCATCTCCCGCCCATTCCCCCTCGCCTGGCGCCCTCGCTCCCGGGCCCGGTGCGGCGGTGTGTGCTTTCCTTACCCGGCGCGCAGGAGGGCATCCGGCGGTTCCCCACCTTTGAAAAGTTCTACTTGATGTTGGGGCAGCTGGAGCAGCGGTGCGGCAGCACAGATGGGGCGAGAGTGGTGTACAGGTGGGGCAGGGAAGGGGGAACGGAGGGAGGGGGTAGGGGAACCATATGCCAGGTGGGGATGGGGAAAGAGGAAAGGCTGGGGGCCCCGTCCTGGCGGGGTCGGCGGCGTAATGGGCCGTGCCTTTAACAGGCCGTGCCATTTGGCCCTCATGTTCGCTACACGGCTGCCTCACCTCCCGTACCCTCCTATGCCCGCGTAAA
>NW_003307572.1:1087962-1097276 GCF_000143455.1 Volvox carteri f. nagariensis | reverse complement strand
TGGAGGGAGGGGCGGGAGGGAGGGGAGAGGGAGGGCTGGTGAAAAAAGGGCAGGGAGGAATCGGAAGGAGGGCGGCGTCCTCAAGAGTACGTGTGCTTGAGTAGTAGTGGTGGTTGTGGTGTTAGTAGTGGGGACGTAGGGGCGGATTGGGTTCGTTGCTGTTGATGCTGTTGTCTCCACCCCATCCCCCGTCACCCCGTTTTGTGGTCCCGCAGGTTGAGAAGGCTCGGTCCTGGTTCAATCGGGCGGTGACCCTCAATCCCGACATTGGCGACCACTGGGCGCACTTCTACAAGTTCGAGTGCCAGTTCGGAACACCGGAACAGCAGGTACGTGTGTGCGTGTGTGTGTGTGTGTGTGTTGCGTATGTATGTATGACAAATGGTTGGATGAGTGTATGTGTGTGTGATAACATGCAATGTGTGATGCGCAGTGTTCGGATGTTTGTTATTCCGCCTCTCCCGTGTGCTCCTCGTGTCCGATGCATACAGACACAGACACACACGGACACGGAAGTTACAAACAGAAAACTGAACACACGGCGTCTACGTCTCCTCTGCAATCCTTCCTCCCTCGCCCCCCCCCCCGCACCCAACACTGCCTGGTCCCCCCTCGCACACAAAACACACTCCCAGGCGGACGTGTCATCCCGGTGTGCGGCTGCCGAGCCCCACCACGGGGAGCGCTGGTGCCGAGTGTCCAAGGACCCTCGTAACGCCCACCAGCCTGTGGAGGTGCTCCTGCGGAGGACCGTACAGGACCTGGACTCCCTGCCACCGCCCTGAGGGGGCTTTAGAGACAACATGTGGGCGTGTATGTCTGTATGTATGCATGCATGTGCAGTATGTGCTGCTGGGAGGCTGTACCTGGGGTGCATTGTTGGGATTATGTGGAGGGGGGGGGAAAGGGTGGTACAGTTGGCAGATGCGGCGGGATTGTGTGGAGGGGGGGGCGGAGGAGGGGGGCCCCCATAAAGGGGGAGTGCCCATTGTGGTGGATGTGGGGGGGGTTGCAGTAGTGAGAGGTGGCTGAAGAGGGAGGAGAGGAGGCAGGAACGAACGTGGAAATGGGGATAGTAAGCACGGCGGCAAAGGAGCAGGTGTTTGGCGCAGCAAAGGTCCGAATAACGATGGTGACAATGTGTTTGGATGAGGTGTCTGTGTTTATATGATGAATGTCCTAGGGGTTGTACTGTAGGGGAGGGGGGAGGGCTCAAGCGCCCCAGGGGGAGCGGCTGCGGCGAAAGAGGCTGCAGGTAGTGGGGCTTTGATCGTGTTGGAGTTCATGACATGCGGTGGTGCACCTGACGCCAACGGCAATAACACTCCTGCGCAATGTGTGTACGTGTGTGTGTGTGTGTGTGTGTGTGTGTGTTACATGGTCGTGGGGGTGCGTACCCCGTACCTGCAAATCGCCCTAATACGAGCCGAGGGCTCAAGGGCTGCCAGGTCGCTTATAAGCGTCCTACTTCTGACAAGCAAGGGATAAAGGGGACTAACGGCCAAAGGGAATGATAGTTTTGCTGTGGAACCAGATACGTTCCAGCATCCTCGCCAGACGTTTAGGTTCCCACTTCACAGCGTCCTTCGTATGCGATGATTTTACAACTGAATAAGAGCTGGTTAAGCTGGCGCGGGGGGCCGGAGCTGAGCTGCCACTTGCAGTGCTCGTTGTTGTGGTAATGCTGGTTGGGACGGACAGCACTCCTCAAGAGGCAAACAGCATAAGGGTGTATTTCCAGTGCGGATTAAGGCCAGGGATTAACCCTCTGTCCTCCATTGATACCTGCTCAAACGGCTAAGTTTTTGGCAAACTTACCTCGCGTTTTAAACCTTTGGTTCCTTTATGGAACAAAACTATGTGGTAAGCTCGTACCAAGGACTTCCGTGCCTAATCCCTGGCCTTCATCCGCACTGGAAATGCACCCTGACGTAGTCATCCGTTAAGTCGCCAGGTTTTCCAGCACCAGCAAAAGTCTTTAAAGTCAAGTTTTTCCCCCCTCGCCGTGTGCTATCTTCGCTGCCCTGCGGTTGGGGATGTGGCGGTTTTGGCTCTTGCGGGAGCCCTCTGGGCAGAGCAGGGGCTTAGGGTTGGGAAGGCTAGAAAAGCCCTTTATCTGGCGATTATAGCTGACATTGAGCTCCGGATGCACCCGGGCCGCAAATCTCCACCAACCCTGGGAATGTTATCCCCGACAGCGTTTGTAAGATACTGGGTAAGAGTGGGACCGGTTGCGCTTGCAAATGATCCCGGGAGCATGCATTGCCGGCATTGTGTTCTATGCGCTTTAACCTCATTGAAACAAGGGCGCCGTTCTGAGCCGATTGAAGTTAAACCACCAGGAACTGAAACAGGGCTACAGGAGAAAACAAGCCGCATCGTTATGCAACCTGGAAGTTCCTCTTCTGTGTTAAAGGAAATTCCTTACAAGTCTTGTTGTATGTGATGCAAGGACTGCTCGGCCGTTGGTGCAAGTACGGAATTGCCGTTTCGGAAGCGTGACGAGGCCAACGATACAACGGCTTCTTGACCCTCAGCCACTTAGAGGTTTTATATGAGTGTTTGGGAAATATGTGACTGTCAATTGCTACTCGTGACAAGAAAGTTTGCAGTTGCATACCGTGCTGTCGGTTGGCGATAGATTCAACACAATGGCCCAGCTTGTGCTCGTTCCAACTGCGGCAGCGGCCGCAAAGGCGTCAACTCCGCTTTTGCAGCAGCTGGCGAAATCGCTGGAGTCCGAAGGCCCAGCGCTGGCCAAGAGGATAAAGGTGAGTGTTCTAGACCACTGCCCATCCGAGGAAACTATGCAGCAAACGTGGTCTTACCATGTCGATGGTAATTCCTTGGCCTGTCAATTTTATAAATATATGCCTCGTTTATCGCGAGTTGCAGCAAGTAACTGCCATATTCGACACTAATCCGGTGTACATGTCTTTTTGCGCGATCCCATTATTTGCATTAAAATCGCGTATATGTGTGTTTTAAGTCACGTAATGGTGACTGTACACTTGCCTCTGAAGCTGGGCTGTTGAGGAGGAAAGCACACAGCAAATCGTAACACCCCCGGGCAAATGTCCCTTGCCCTAGGTCCTGTATCCTCACACCGCCATGGCCGTCACACCCACCACCAGCCGTTTGCAACCTCTCATGACCACGCCGTGCAACATAAAAACACTTGCACAAGCCACAAACATCATCCGCAGCCCGCTTTCGTCTCTCATTGATCTCTTCTCAATGCCTGCCCGCACCCTCTTAATCAGTATTTTTATGCCTTTGCCCACCCATGCACCCATTCATCACCCTCCACCATCAGGGACTTGTGTCCTTACCCCCGCCTCCCCTTACGCTCTTCCCCCCTTACAATTAATTCGCACGGACATGTGTCCTTACCTCCGCCCCCTTACAGAGTAAACCTGTCCTACACATTACTTGTTGTTACGCCACATGCCCGCATCTTGATACCCGAGTCTGTTGTGAAAGTTCCCCCCGCGGTGTGTAGGGATATCACTGCTGCTGTTGCCCCCGCAGTTGGTGCTGCGAGCATTGGGTGTCACTCCCTTACCTGATATGTACGCGTGTGTGTATTCCCGGGGGTTGTTACACACACACACACACCGCCTGATTCAACCCGCCAGGGTGTTGTGGTGTTCAAGATTGACGGGGAGGAGTGGACCTTGGATTTATCCGAGGGCACCGATGGCAAGCTGTACAAGGGCGCACCGGAGGGCGGGGACAAGCCCGATCTGACCCTCACCACATCGGACCACAACTTCACCCAACTCGTGATGGGGAAGCTCAATCCCCAACAGGTGGGCATGTGGGGGCATGTGGGGATGTGGGGGCATGTGGGGGCATGTGGGGATGTGGGGGCATGTGGGGGCATGTGGGGATGTGGGGGCATGTGGGGGCATGTGGGGATGTGGGGGCATGTGGGGATGTGGGGGCATGTGGGGGCATGTGGGGATGTGGGGGCATGTGGGGGCATGTGGGGGCATGTGGGGATGTGGGGGCATGTGGGTGCATGTGGGGGCATGTGGGGATGTGGGGGCATGTGGGTGCATGTGGGGATGTGGGGGCATGTGGGGGCATGTGGGGGCATGTGGGTGCATGTGGGTGGTTGTGTTGGGTTTCTGGGTGAGTGCTAGATGGATGGTACCTTTGTTGTGTCTTAGGGTTTTGGGGGCCGCCGCCGCTCGTGCTCCTGCTCCTCCCGTACAATCCATCCCACCGATTACTGGGTGGGGCCCGATGGGTCTATCTGTCTATCTGTCTCTCTGCCTGGAGACAACCGGGTGTTCTTGGGCGCAGTGTGCGTTTGTGACGTGTTCTAACAGCAGCAGCAGCAGTACTGTACTGTACTGTACTGTACTGTACTGTGGCCTCACAACAACGGATCATGCCGTGTGCTGTCCCTTAGGCTTCTTTCCTTTCCGTCCTACTTTTCGCCTCCATAGGCCTTTTTGATGCAAAAGCTAAAGATCAACGGCTCCATGGCCATGGCAATGAAGCTCCAACCCATCCTGGACGCGGCTCAGCCCAAGTCCAAGTTGTGAAGCGCATCAGCAAGGTGGAGCTGCGACATGATGATGTGGTGATGACGTGATAACAGCAGGACATAATGGCAGCGGTATTTGCCTCCGGGCGATGGTGCTGCTGCTGCCGCTGATGGTGATAAGGAAGAGGAGGAGGGGGGGAAGGGGGGGAGCTGTGACATCAGCCGTTGGGGGCCTCCAGGTGGTTTCGGCGCTCAGTGCAGTGATGCAGCTACTCGTGGTGATGAGCCCGGGACAGGGATTCCCTATCTGGCCCCCCTGTACTGGGGGTGGGGTGGGGTGGGGTGGGCCCCGGACGGACTGTTACGCACAGTGTTGAAGACCCCCGTGAGGTGTTTGGCGTTGGAGAGGCCCGAAATGGACTTTGCGACCGTTGAAGGGTTTTACGTGGGGCACACCTTATTGGTGTCTGAAGTGCGAATCGGGTTGTGTGTGTATGTGTTGGTGTATGTGTTGGTGTGCTTTTGCCTTCTCCGTCATTGTTTTAGTATTCCGGTCCGGGTTGCGCCCGGAGTGCATCACAACGTCCCCTCCCTACCACCCGTCCTGACTATTGAGGAGCTGTGGAGGGACGTTGTCGTGCAGGGACGTTGCGGATGTGTGTCTTTGTGGCGGAGTGCGAGTGCGTGTTTGTTTGTGGTGACCCCCGTGTGGTGCTATACTGATGGTGGTGGGACGGATGCCTAGGGACTGGTGCGTACAGAAATGTTTTGCGTTTCGCATTGTCGGTTTTTTCCAGGTGTTGCCGGTTTCACCGTCTTTATCGTTGCGCGGGGCGGGTGGGTGTTTAAAGTGAGTACTTGTGCTAATGCGGTTTTGTTGGAATGCGGCGGAGGCTTGCGCGAGCCACGTGGTGGTTTGGTTTGGTTTGGTTTGGACCTCTGCATTGAAATTTGAGATGATGTCGAGCTCACGGGTCTGTAGCGATGTAATGTTAAGAACGAGGTTGCCTGTTGTCGAGGGTGCCGTACCCGTCTTGCAAACCTACAAGATGCCGTTACGAGGGAGAGCATAACCCCATAACCATGATGTGCAAAGGAGTGCACTCCAAAGCAAATACCCTCGTCCACGCACAGAAACACACACTCACACATAGGGACCACTCAACTTTCCCTCCCCCCACTCCTCCCAGCATATCAGTCTGCAAGCCCCTTTCTCTCCTCTCCTCTCCTTCCTGGCCGCGCTGCTGCAGCTGCTGCTGATGGCATCCACTAAGTCCCAGGAATAAAATATAAATGTAGGTATGTATGTACGTATGTATCAGCTCCTGGTGCGTCCGAATAGATCCTAGGGAGGGAGGGCTCCCCTCTGCGCCACCAATGAACCACCATGAACACCTGCACCCCCTAAGGGGCCCCTTCTGCGGCCACAACCCGACCCCTGCTGCTGCGGCGGGGTGGTGGGGTGGGTGGGTGGGTGTGCTCTCGTCAGTCCTCTCCCGACCCGTTGTGATGTGCCGGTACGGGGGAGGGTACTGGGTCTGTTGCGACATCATGTGCACGATGTTGCGAAAAGGCTGAGGAGGAGGGTATATGGAGGGGGGAGGAGGTGGTAAAGAACGACACCAGGGGAGCCCCCCCCCGCTGCGAGGGGGGTCGGGGGTCGACTGCCCTCGTCACCGAAACCACACACACCACACCTCTCCGGGCCCCCCGAGGGGGTCGTACTGCGCTTCTCAATACCTCGTCCCGCCCACTTCCCGTACGGCACAAAGCGCCTCTGCAACACCCAAAGCATGATGAATGGTCAACCCCATGGACCCCTCCCGTCGAACCATCATCCCCTTTGCACAGCCATGGCCACTATCGGAGGGCATTCATTCATTAGGCGTCCCCCACCCGTACCCCCCACCCGTACCCCCCACCCGTACTCCCCGACAAATCGGGTTAACAAATTTGTTCCTCTTCATGAGCTCATCTTCATGTGCCCTCTTTGTGTGAGAGTGACAAGGCTCTCCCCGCGTGTGCGCGCGCGCCACCTAGCCATTCTAACCCATAAACCAATTTCGTGTCGTACGATGCTCCGAAGTACAAAATCACATATAACGGTCCTGATGTGTCTGCCGGCAGCGCAGCCGAGGAGCGCCCCGACGTGTTCACCTGGCTAGTAGGCTATGCAAGTGGTTCATTGCTTACATACACATACGTACATACATACATACACACATGTAAACAGTTCTAGACATACACGTGTCTGTAATTAAATATCTCGATGCCGCCGGGGACTAGACCTGACAGCCACGTAAAGCATCCCTGGCCCCCACGTACATACACACATACTTTTTCCCGAATGTCATTGCGGAAATCGTACGGTTGTCTGTCTATATGTATGTAACCCATTCCAATGGAAGTGGGGGAGGTGGGCTCCTAGCTGCCGCCGACCTGGTAGTGGGGTTAAAGAGGGGGGGGGTCGGGATTAGGTCGTGGGGTCAGGGGTATGTGGGGAGACGGGAGAGACCGGAGGGGGTGGAAATCCCAAAACACACACACACACACACACACGGAAGTACGGGTGAGCGGTGGTGGTGCTGTAACATCCCCCCACACTTGTACACCCCCCGGCACACATGCTCGCTGATTGGGGGGGAACGGGGGGAGGAGGCCCTCCCCGGGGAGGCTCCCTAGGGTTGTTCAGGGCCCCTCGGATACCCCTTTGGCTGGTTGGTTGGCGTCCGTTGCCTACTTGTACGGCATAGGTGCAACGGAGTACGTGGCCGTCAGTGTACGACCCCTTCCCCCCGCCCGTCCCCCTTAAGCGCCAGTCACTGACACCACATACAGACATGTACATACATACAGACATACCTGCAGCATGTCCATGAGTTGCTGCAGTCGCGCGGTCTGCCCCGCACTGAGTGGCAGCGAGCTCAGCAGCGCTCTCCGCCCGGGACTGGACACGCACGTCAGCTGCAGCTCCTCCGGCATACGGCAGCCGAAGAACAGCATGGCCAGCTCGCGCTGCAGCCGGGCGACGGTGGCGGCCGCCTCGTCGGGGGCATCGGGAGCCGCCACCTCAACCTGCGCGACCAGGCGCGTGTGCGTTCGTATGTATGTACGTACGTATATGTACGTATGTCGATGCGAATGAGGAATGGGTGTATGTATGTTTGTGAGTGCGCGGCAGGGGGGACAAAACGGATCTGTGTGCTAGCTGTAGTCGTGTGCTGGCGGGGGGTGGGCGCAGGGGGTCCATGTAAACCTTGCAAGACAACCAGGCAGGGGAGAGCAGGGAATTGCCTCGGGAAGGAGGCCACTGGTGAAGCTTAACCACCCTGTAACAACATCAACCAGTTTAAATGAGCTATCGGGTATACTGTTTGTGCGACTATGCCGATAGATATTGACTTCAACACCGCTCCATCCACCCCCCCCCCGCACCTCACAAACCACCAACCACCAGAAGACCAACCGCCTCGAGGTCTCATTTCAAAACGCCTCTACCCCCAACCCCAACCCCCCGCACCCCCCACCCCACCCCCCCACCCAGCCCCACCCCCACCCCACCCCACCCCACCCACCCCACCCTACCCCGCCCCACCCCCCTGGACACCTGCGCCTCCATCAGCTGCTGCTCCACTGAGAAGAACAGCTCGATCAGCTTCACCTCGTCAAGGTGCTGCTCCCGCATGGGGGTGGGGGGAATGGCGGGGGGAAGAAGACGAAATGTGGCGTGGGGTTGGAATTGGGGGGGAGAGGGCACGGGCAGGATACAGGCAGGTAGGTAGGCAGGGGAAACACATCTTTGCTTAAGAAATAATCTCCGTTGCTGAGCGACCCCGTGTACCCCCGGGGGAGGGAGACCCCACCTTCCCCATCTCCCTACGTGTGCGCGTGTGTGTTTTAAGGACGGGGGAGAAACTTTGGTGTCCTCCCGCCCTGCCTCCCTGTCTTTGCCTCCTTTCACCTACCCGCCAAATTCCAAACGCCGACGTACGACACTACGACACCTTCGCAACCACATGGAGGGGTCTCATTCCTCGGGTGCGAGTGCGGCGCAGCGCGGAAAGACATACACACGGACGCATGCACACCGGGTCGCAAACACAACATGCCCGCACATACACATAAGTACACATTTACATATAAACATACACATACATACATACATACATATGCAATAACGTACCTGCGCGGCGCTGGTGAACCAGGACGCGATGCCGCCCTCCTCTCCCTCCTCCCCCTCCTCCTCACCACCACCACCACCGCCCTTGCGTCCTTTGCCCCCCTGCTTGCCGCCACCACCAGCGGCCCCCTCCCCCTCCCCCCCCGCCGCCGCCGCCGCCACCTTCGTGAGCCCACTTGCCGCCGGGTCCGACCAGTCCGGCGCTATGAGGTGAGCCACGTGGCGGCGCCGGGACGCGAACCAGGCCGCGAAGTTGAGGCAGGAGGTGAAGCGGGCGTACAGCTCCACAGCTGCTGAAGGACTGCCCACCCTGCGTGTGTATGTATGTATGTACGTCAGTAAGCAAGTAAGTATGTATGTATGTGTATCCACGTCCACCAGGTCCGTGTGTATCATGGCGAGCGAGCCGGGGGGGATCCGGACCCCCCGGGGGCACCAGCTGGCGCCCGGGGGGCTAAGTGCCCCAGCCAACTTCTCCCCGCACCCATCGCCGCCTCGCCACCCCTACCACGTATAAAAACCCGCCAAACACCTTCAAACAGCTGTCTCAGGCCCCTAACCCCCCACAGGGCTCCCTCAACCCCAACCCCCATACCCCCCTACTCCCTACCCCCTACCCCCCTACCCCCTACCCCC
>NW_003307572.1:1084293-1087912 GCF_000143455.1 Volvox carteri f. nagariensis | reverse complement strand
TTCCTTCCCTTCCCCTCCTCCACCCACAGCACCCCCTCCTTTCCGTACCGCCTAATCATGTCGCTGTTGACGAATGCGATCCGCGCCACCTTGCTCTTCACATCGCCCGGCTTGGGGAGCATCAGCCTGGGGTGGGGGGAGGGGGATGGGGGAGAGGGGTTAGTGCCGAGGTTTCGGCGGAGGAATGTTTAATCGTACGGTAAACGAGTAATGGTGGGGGGCGGGGGGGGGGTATTAGCACGAGGGAAGATACCAATAACCCTAACACATCGTAACGTGTACGACAGGCACGCACAGCACAAACCCCCACCCAACTCCCACTACACTTCCTCCTCATGTGTATCCCATGCCGTACTTTTGCAGCAGGTTCTGGTCGGGGCGGCACAGGGCCTTATACGTGGACCATAGGGCCTCCGTGTGCCCCGACATGAGAATGGAGGCTCCCTGGGTGCGCTGCCGGAGAGCCTGGGGGGTGGGGGGGTAATGGGTTTTGGGTCGGGGGAAATTGGAGGCGAGTCAACTCACTCGTAGTCGTACTCACCATATCTGCACCAAGTCCAGGTCAGCAATGCGAAGAAGGACAGTGCAGTACAACCACGGGAAAGGGGGGTAGAGGAAGGCCGGGAGCGTGCAATGGCGGTTATGGTGGTTGTGGTGGTTGTGGTGGTTTGGCGGCCCAAAAGGTGTTTGTTTACCGACATCAAACGCCTCCACCATAGCCCCTCCAACGACCTCCATTACACACACATACACACATACGCACCCATACACACACCTGTACGGCCGCATTCGCTCGCGACAGCGACGCCGCCAATGATCCCGGCGGTTGTACGGCAGCCACCGCACCCTCCCGCTTGCCAATGGACAACACGTTGGGCCAGTGGGGGAGGGCCTGTGTGAGAGAGGTGTGTAGGGGTGGGGGGGGTGGGGGGGGGGTGGGGGGGGGAGCAAGGGACAAATATGAATCAGATGAAGAGCAGGGAAAGATACCGTACGTGCGCATTACACCGTACGGGTGTACGATATATGATTTCAGCAGGTAACCAACGTTGTGGGAGACTGACTTAGGTTACACTGTGGGCCGCGAGAGCCGGGGGCCAAAGCTGAAACACAGCACAAGGGTCGGGAGCACACAGCACAAGTCGGTTAGTCTTGTGTGCTCCCGACCCCGACTCAGACTGCCAACACTCTACACAGCCACTCCGCAGCCCCTCCATCCGGGGATGGCGCTGCAGTGAAGACACCACGAAGGGCTCTCAGGTCCCGCTAGAGCCAGTCCACAAGTCTCAGCTAGGGCAAAGTCAAAGGCTCTCTGAAACAACCCCCTAAACACACAACCAGCGACACAGGGAAGAAAAACCCAAACAACGAAATAAGACGGCTAGGGGGAGCCCAGGCAGGGGAGGGCTCCTGATGCACCTAACTAACAAGCCAAAAAAGAAAAACCTCCAAGAAAAAAAGGCATATATGCAGACATACATACGCACCTTCCCCCCCCCACACACACACCTCCTCCTTAACCCCGCCCCATCGCCCATACCTAACCTTTCCTTCCCCCCTCAAACCTCCCACCACCACCACGCAACCCCTCACCCACACACATACACACACCCCACTTCCCCCCTCGCCCCCCCCCACCCCACGTACCCTAATGAAGTACAGATTAGTCACCCCCAGCAGTGTGGGCACATCCCTGGCCTCGGGACCGGGGAGCAGTCCGAGGGAGGCCATGCGCGAAAAGGCAATGTCGTGGATGCAATAGTACGGACGGAAGTCGGCGGCGTACGGCAGCGGCGCCACCAGGCTGAGCAGCGCCGCCACCCCCGCCGACGTCTCCCCCGGTGTGGGGGCAATGAGCATCATCGCCCTGCCCAGCAGTGTCATCTCCCATAGCTGCCACAGCCGAGTCAAATGGCCGCTGAGGGGCGTGAACACGTCCATCTGGGGCGCGGGGGGGGGCCGGTGGGGGGGGGCAGGTTGCGAAAAGGGGAAGGGGGGAAAGACGAACCACGAACGAGTAAATCTGCTGCCAGGGCAAGAGTGTACCAGGCGGGGAAGGGGGAGGTGGGAGGGAGAAAACATGAAGAGAAAGTGGGACATGAACAGCTGCGGACGGTGTCAAAGGTCCGAAACTCCACTGTGGGGTGCACTGTGATGAAGTCACCGACCCGTGGTTCCGGATGGAGAGGGGGGAGGGGATGATGGTAAGGTAAAACCCGTAATCGCCAATACACCTGGCCCCTCATCTCTCCCCCTTCCCCCCCCACCCCCACCCCGGCGTTACCCAGCTGCCCGCCCAATGAGGGAACTCCCCCCTGCCCCACCCGCCCGCCAATACACACACACACACCTCGTGGAACACGCCGTGTATGGTGGCCCCCTCCCCGGCCGTCATCTGGGGCGAGGAGGGGACTCGTCGGTGGACCCCCTGGTGGGGGTAAGGGGGGTAAGGGGGGGAGGAAGGGAGGGGAGTGGGCGGGAAGTGTGCGGGGTGAAGGTACCCTCACACAACAGAGAACATAAACATTAGTCATGCCACCCCACTGAGTAAGCCCCCACCCGCACAGATCCCCTCCCCAAACATACACACACGCACACAAACAAACAAACAAACAAACAAACAAACAAACAAACATACATACATACATACATAAATACATACATACATACATACATACATACATACATACATACGCACGCATCCAGTACCTGAGGGATTGCTACCGGGGCTCCCCGGGTGCCATTGGTATCCTCCCCCGGCAACGTGTCGTACTATGCGAGGGTGGGGGGGTTGGGGGGGGAGGAGCGGGTGGGGGAACGACGTGAGGGCAAGAGGTGGCAGTGGGTGGGGCTCTCTGGCCCCTAGGGGTAAACACGAGACCGGGAGTAAAACCCTGGAGTGTTGAACAGGTGACAAACTGACAAACCGACAAACACGGGGGTAGCAGCAAGAGCAATGTGGGATAAGAGAGGGGCTGCACACTGACTGGCTGCTGCTTGTCTCCCTCCCCCCCCCGCCCCCCCTGGTCCCCCGGCCCCCACTTCCTCCCCCTTCCCCCCGGGGGCGGCCCCCAACACACCCGAGGTTTTCCCCCTCCTGCCGTACTGCCGGGTGTCGGCTGTGCCACGTCATCCAGTGGGCCACCCGCGTAACTCGATGTGCGGCTAGGGACGGGGGAAAGAAGGGGGAAAGGAAGGGGGGGGGAGAGTATGTGTTTTAATAAACTGCGGCGGCGGGTGCGGGAAGGGGGTTGCGGTGGGACGCTGATCCCAGTGGCGGCCCCATGCAGCGGACGAGGGTGGGAAGACGAACCACGAACGAGTGAAGGTGCTGCCAGGAAGGGGGGGAGGGAAGGCCGTGTAGCGCAGGACGGGCGGCAGTGGGGAGCTGCACCTCCACCTCCACACTCAATCACTAACTCGCGACCACACCACCCACCTAGGAACCTGGATGGACGAGCGACTGCGCTGATGTGTCGGTGCCGTACCGCCCCCAGGACCCCCATTCGACGGGTATAGGGGTACGACAGCCGCGGCAGGCGCACAACCGCCTTCCGCCAACAACCCAGAAATATGACGTAGACCCCCCGCCGCCGCCGTCGCCGCCGCCGTCTCGCCG
>NW_003307572.1:1061611-1084243 GCF_000143455.1 Volvox carteri f. nagariensis | reverse complement strand
ATGCGCCGGACTGCGACGGCCCGCCGCCGCCGCCGCCGCCACCGTTGGCGCCGGCTGCCGCGGAAATGCCTGCCGGATTGAATGTCAGCTCCAGTACGGCAGAGATGCGGTGGCCTGTACGACCGGGCGAGTCGGCGCCTCCGCCACCCCCTCCCCCTCCTCCAGAGGACCCCGCCCGCTCCAGCTGCTGCTGAGCTGGCGCCACGGCGAGCTGGGCGGCCTTCCTCACCGGGGGGGGGAGGGGGAAGAGGGTAACACGGCGGCGGGTCACGGCCAGGAAAACACAATGGCAATGACAGTGCAGTCAGGCGACAGGTAATTGTACGACGAAGTATAAAACACACAGCACGGCACGGTGTTCCCCCTCCTTCCCCCATCTCGCCCTCCCTCCTCCCCTCCCGGGCCTGTGCTGTGCCAGCCGCCTGTCATGTTTCAAGATCCCACCGACGCAACCCGTACGACACACACACACACACACTAACCCCCATGTCAATACCCCCACCCACCAGAGCTCCCCCCGAGGAGCTGAGGAAGGGAGACGCCGCCAACGCCGCCGCCGTCGCCGCCGGACTACCCAGCGGCGGCAGGGTGGGCAAGGACGGCGCGGGCGATAGCAGAGCCGAGGCGGTCGTGGTAGTGCTGCTAGCGGGAGACAGCATCACACCGCCAGACATGCCGCTCAAGGTGCGGTAGGCGCCGACGGCGCCGCTGCCGCCGCCGCCAGGCGGCGGCAGAGGCGGCGGCAGCGTCCCGGAGGTGGCGCCGCCGTCGTCCGTCTGCCGGCCTGAGGAGCTTCGGCCGGCAAAGCTGCCGCCGCCAGTGAGCAGTAGCGTACGGGAGGAGTTGCTGCGAAGGTACGGCAACTGTGCGGGATAGGGAGTGTGACGGACGACGGGGGGAGGGGTGGGAGAGGGTGTGAGAACGGTATGGCGCGGGTGTATGAGAGTGGTTGGTGTGTGGGTGTATCTCTTTTAACAGGTAGATACACAAGTGTCGATGTTCGTGCCGTACGCGAACCTGGATCTCGATCGCAGTGCCAATCGCTTTAACCCTTCAAGCTGCCGTACACAAGTCCCGCGCCATTCTCCCCCTCTCCCCCCTCACAAGCATCCGTAGGTCCAGTCCCCCCTTTCCCCCCCCTCCTGTCAGCACCCCGTCCCCCCCTTCCCCGGCTCCCACCGTGTTTCCGCCGTACTGCTCCGCCGCAGTGACGTTGGAAGGGTACGGCAGCGTGCCCCACGCGGGTAGTCGGGCGGTGAGGGTGGTGAAGGCCAGAGGCAGCTGCAGCTGGGGGCCGGAGACCGGGGCCGGCCAGCGACACACCTCCTCGTACACCTGTACAACAGGGGGGTTGGGGGGTTTGTGCACACACATACACATGCGCGTGGGGGGGGGGAGAGGGACAGGCGAGAACTGCCAACTAACACTCCTGGGAGCAAACCCACCTCCGGACTCGGGAAGAGCCTAAAACGAAAAGCAAAAAAACCTAGATGTCCCCCTCAACCTTCCCCCCTCTCCCCCGCCTCCCCTCGTCCGGGATGTTCCTCGTCTTGTGCCGTACATCTGGGTCAGGTGGTTTCTTCTTGAGGGGCTCAGTTCCCTCCGTAGCTCCGAAACCCCCACCCCCACCCCCCCCTGCCACATCTTCCCTTACTCTGCTCGGGACACGACTCGTGTTGCTAACGTCCTCACGGCCATCACGTCATCATGCACCAGCTGATGATCTGCGTAACGCACAACCCTTCCCCAAACCATCCTTTGGCAGCTTCCCCCCCCCGCCTTTCCCCGCCTCCCCGGCCCCACCCTCAAAAGGGGACGAAGCGCGACACACGAAACACGAAACACGAAACACATAAACACAACACCCCCACCTCACAAGGTACATATTAAACCCCCAACCCTAAACACATTCTCTTTTCACACGCACACACACACGCACACACACACACACGCACACACGTGTATACACATACAGACGCACACACCTGCAGCAGCGGCCCCCTGCCCGGGCTGCCAAAGTACCGGTGTCCCGCTACCGCCGCCAGAGGCTGCAGCGCCGCGGACAGGGGGTGCTCCGCCAGCACCACCACGCTCATCTGCTCGCCACCCCGCCGCAGTGAGGCGTCCTGGCGTTGACGACAAAACACAAAGCTGAGGTCCCACACGGGGAGGCGGTGGTGGGGGGGGGAGACGAACCACGAGCCGAGGGGGGGAAGGGGCCGGGCGGGAGGGGGGAGGGGAGATCATACGCGGGAAAATCAGAAATAAACTGCCACTGCGTCCTCACAGTCCGAAACTGCCCCCCGTGAGTCCTACGCGATGAAGTCATCAGCCCCGAGGGGCGGGGGGGGAGAGCAGGTGCGTATTCGCAAGCAGCACAGGGGCGGGGGCGGGGGTTGTGGAGGGGCGTGTGAGGGCCAAGTTGGGCTACGGAGGGGCTGCGCGCACGGACATGAGAAACCATGGGGGACCGTGATAACGAGAGGGGTTCTACTTCGCCTTCGCCAGCAGGACCCGCACATCGCACGGAGGGGGCCCTCCTGGAGTGGGGGGGACAATCACGCGGCCTAGCGCCTAGCGCCTATCGGAGGCCTTTCGGAGGTTAACGAAACTCAGTCTCTACATAAAGTGGGTGCTGCCCTCCCCCCCCCGGGGTGCCCTCTCCCGGGGGCCGCTCAGTCGGGAACCTCCCTGCAATACTCTGTTGACCCAGCCGTGCCGTGCTAAACCGCCTTATTCTCTCCTCCCCTGTTGGGGAGTCCGTTTCTTCTCACCCACCCGTACAGAAACTTCTCCTCGTTAGGGTGATCGCCACTCCCGCCGCTGCTGCCAGGCTGCTCGTCCTGGACGACATAGCCGTTGCCATTCGCAGGCACGGCTGCCGGTGCGGCGGCATCGGCATCGGCATCGGCATCGGCAGCAGCAGTAGCCGCTTGCGGCCCTGGGGCTGCGGGCCCGTCTGCGCCGCCACTGTTGCCGCTGCCGCCCTCGTCAGGGTTGGCCCCCGCCGCCGCCCCCGTCGTTGATGGCGCTGCTGAAGCTGAGGGACCTTTCCGCGTCAGGCTGCCTCGCCGCCTTATCCGGAAGAAGAAGGTACTGCACAATGCGGGGAGGAGAGGATGTGGCCGCGATGTGGGTCGCGATGTGGGTCGGGGAAAGCGGCGCGCGGGGATGGGTTTGTGTGTGTGTGTGTGTGTGTGTGTATGCGTGTGTGTGTTGTGGGGGAGATTTCGTAGGTGTTGGCAACTCCCATGACATGACATAGAAGCAACACGGAGTTGGAGCCTCAGACAGAAGTTCACAACGAAGAGGGGTATTGCGCCGTAAAGCTTTGGAGTTAGGACAGCAGGCCCTCACATCAGGGCCCCAGGGCCCCAAGGACATTATTATGGGATCCGGAGAGATGCCCAGTCAAAGGGTGGTTGAGGGCAGGGAGGGACGGTAGAAAGTTTACGGAGTGGTTGGACTGGGAGCTTTTTCTCCCCCAGGGAAGGTAATATGTGCCAACTCACAACCGGGCCAAATTTTACTTCGCGCAGTAGCCTCAAAGGTGTACGCACCTGTCCTTTATGGAAGTTCGAGCATGCAGCTCCATAGACATCGAGTCCTGGGCGTCGCGGCGGTATTGATGCCGTCAGTACCGTCACGAAAATGGTCGCAGAAAGTCATGAAAGGGGAATGCTTACCGGGAATGAATGGAATGCCACATCGTGCTGCTCCTCTTTTGAGAGACATGCCTCGGGGACAAGGTGCTCTATGCGCTGCCCCACATCGATGTCGAATACGACCGAACAGATGCCCACGATCCACTGCTGAGAGGGTGCTAACAACGACATCCTACTGGTTTAGAAGGCTCTGAGACCGTTGTGTCAAGCTCCGTGCGCCTTCGTGCAATTGCGTTTTCCGCCTGCAAGGCTCCGTTGTTTTGGACTTAGTGCACAAAAAGGGTCCGCCAGAAAAAGACTGGCTACGATTTCCTATGTACTATCCCCTGATAACTTGAAAAGAAAGGACAAAAAGAGCAGTAACTGTTATGGATAAATCGCTCCCATATAAACTACAGCTTTGCAAGAGCTACAAGCTCTTAGAATCCCGAAATGCATGTTCGTTTAGTAAAGCATGCTGCCCTGTTGCGCCTGCAGTCTTCACTGCAACGGTATGACCAACGGAAACAATTGTCCAAATTAGGCGTGCATTATGATACAAATGCACTACCGCCCGTATCACAGCGATCCATGCATTATTTACATTATGCCTGCCTAACAAAGCGAGGAGCTGGCCCCACAAGGCCCTCGGCAGAAGCGCGAGAGGAGCTCCTCATTTCCGCTTTCCTTTCAGTAATGAATGTATACATTTCTAATATAAAACCCTGTGGTACGAGGCCGCTGAACGTCTGGGCTGAACCTTGACTGTACAGAAACTTCGGTGACACTGTTGTGCTGCATGCCATGCTGTCTCTTTTAATTACTTATTTTCGTTTAGACTCACATAAATCAGACCAATTATTGCGTAAGCTTTTGGCATTGCACTTGTTCTTGGATTGCGCTGGAACACAAATCCCTCTTTCTTGCGCGTCCCTTCTTCATGTATGCGCATTGAACAATTTCCATCAAGCATTTGGAGGCCATAGATTTGACACGTGAAGGCCACGAGCAGCATATCAAACGTCGAGGGCTCGACTGATCGACAGATCGAGGCACTTGGTGGTTATGGCGCCCGTTAATCGGTTAGAACACAATCTATCAACTATGTACCTCACCTATCGGCTCACGAATTGAAAGTTTCATATGACGTCCGCAACATGATCTATAGATTGGGTACCTATGAACGAGCCCAATTTTGCAGGAGCAATATGGCTGCTGTTCACGGATGACCGGCCCAGGAGGCGATTTCCTTGATGGTGTAGTATTTTGGAAATCTGTTAGCATGGTTATGGAAGGTTTATGATTTTAATGTAGTATTGTGAAATTGCAGTGCATTCGGGCCTGTAGGCGGGCCGTATCCTGGCAGTTCTATGACGCGGCCTGTGGTCAAGATAGGGCCGGCCATCCGTGAACAGCACATAATGTCAGGCAGAGAATTTACTTTTGTTCTATTTTGTAGGGCCTCTAGTACAAGCGGGCCGAATAATGTCATAAATAGTGTTCACGGTGAGCATGCATGAGCCATCGTTCTGACCGGATTTCCACCAGCCGGCCTACGACCTTCTGCTTGAGATAAACTACCAGAAAGAGCTTGCAGCGACCCAGGGTTTGTTGTCGCGAAGCATTCGTTTAGGTCTTACGGTGTTAGGCCGCACCACACTATGTCAACAAGTAAGTGACTCCAAAGTCACTTGTTCGCCCGCTTTCAAATTCCTGAGGTCCTTGGCCTGACCGTCAATGTATGGTATTGCTAGCCTTTTATCTTTTATCCACCGGCAAGGAAGAAGGGCAGTTTGCCCACGAGTTGCGCATAATCTCGGTACGATCGATGCATGCCTCTGCCGCAATCTGTGAAGCAACGCGCGATGCTTAGAGTTATACTACGGACCGGACAAGCCCTTCGATACTTGCACGGACGAGCTCCATTTCGCGGGCAGGGAGCTATGTACGTCCCGATGCACTAGGATGCACAAGCTCAAGCTGCAGGGACTCCTAAGCAAAATGGAAATGAAGAAGAAAGATGTTTTGGAGTTGGAAATAAATGGCGGAGGTGAAGCACGGAGAGAGTACCACCGGAACACACACACACACACACACACACACACACACACACACACACACACACACACACACACACACACACACACACACACACACACACACACACACACACACAGGGCACACGAGGGGCCCACACGGTAGCCCTAGGTAACCGAAGTTGTCTTTCTACCGCGGCGGTGTTTCATGGTTGGGAACCATACTGGTCATGTGTACTGCTTGCTCAAGTGAACATTCAGGGTCTCAAATGTGAGATATCCAGAAGGCCGAATTACTATATGTTGTGTGGACATTGCTGGGAAGCATGAGCCATCGTTCCTGACCGGACCTCCACCGGCCTGCCTAAGATAAGAGCGCTGGTCGAGATGATATATGCATTTTGTGCGTAGTTTGACTGGCCACTGGAACAGTTGTGTGCGAGCGCAGTAAAGTATCAGTACCGGTAGTTTGGAGGTTATATGATCCTATTCATGAGCAGATCAGGCTCGACTAGAACGTACAAGCTCGTGAAGCTTGTAGCCATCAAGCCAGTAGTTAACATATCGGTAACTCTCATACATATAAGTGAAATCTTATCGGATTGCATTTATTGGCGATGATGTCCTGCGATGTGCTCTCTTTGGTGTTCGCAGTCTGATTTCGGATCGAGCTGCTGCTGTACAACGCATTAACGGTCGACACGGTTAGCGGCGCATCGGCTGGATACGAGGGAGGTTTTGGGCGCGGATGTGTCGTTACACATTATCGGCTTTCTCCACATCATCGCACTTTAGCCGTTACGGCACACAGACTGGACAGCACTGAACAACTTTGCCGACGGCTTATAGGCAACCGACAGACGGCCAATGCTAAGAAATTAATTCCTCATACACAATTTGTAAGGAAAGCATTGGCACGATAGATTAACTCGGTCTTATTTTTAAACTGACTTGCGATTTGCGACATAGCCTGAAAAGACGAGACATAACAAGCACGCGTTACCAAGCGAAAGGCCACCTTGAAGATATGTAAACCCACTCAACACGGAAAAGCTCTTGGTGCCGCCATGGACCCTAGGTTCGTGCATCGCTTGCGACACCTGCTGCTGTACCATCCTGACGGCCTACAGCTCAATCGCATTGAGGAAGAATGGAAAGCTTGCTACCAAAGTCCATTGGTGCCGTCTCATCACGGCCACACTTCAGTCTACGATTTGGTGCAATCAGCAACCACCGCAGCCCGCATGGAGGCGTGGAACGGAGAATGGCGCTGGAAGGCCACCTTAAACGCCGCGGGTGCCGAAGAGCTCGTAGAGTTTGTTAGGACTGAGATCCTGGAGTCCGATGTTAGCGCTGCTGTAGCAGGCGCCCATCTGGGTCAGCAGAACCGCATCTCCCGTTACGTGTCGTACCAACGCGTCAAGGACTGGCTTCAAAACTTCTACCTTGCAGGCCGGTAAGATTGCTGATTGTATAACCTTTGAGCGGGATATCCTGAGCGTTTTCCGAGCTTCGCTTCTCCCGGTTCTATCCCTCCCTCGGAATGCCACGGGCGGTTTCTTTTCCCCCTCCCCCAAACCGACACACATGCACGCACGCATCGATCCACTCATCCAATCCCCTCGATACACACAACACACACAGACACACAGACAGACACACCCCGCACCGCCACTACCACTTGCTCTCCACCTCCGTTCCCCCTCCCCAGGACGTTCGAGTCACTTGGGTTGCACCCGCCCCGCAATCTGGCCAATCTGATGCACCTGGATCGCCGAGTGAGCGCCAACATCACAGCGTACTGCGCGGCAAGGTGCGCCCGGGGGCTGGATGGATGGATGGATGGATGGATGGGTGGTGCGAGTTTACTGATGAACCGCGATGTGGCTCGAGTTTTTATCCTTGCGCAGGGGCCATGCTAATATTTATTTTATATTATGTATAACACATATATATATGTATATGTGTTATACATATATGTGTTATACATATATGTGTTATACATATATATATATATATATATATGTTATATATATATATATATTATATGAATATTGTATTATATTGTATTTATTATATTTAATTATATTATTATTTTTGTTTATATTATATTATATCTGTGTATATGTGTTGCAGGTCAGCTGTTCGCGAAAAAGTGCACCGTACGTACAAAGGAAAGTGGCCATTCCATCAGAAAGGTGCCAGATAGTCCCGAATCCCGCTCCTATGTCGCCCCTCCCTTCCCCCCTTCCCCCCTCCGCCCTGCGCCCTGACGCGTACGTGTCGTGGGCGGCCTTAGGTGTGTGGTGACGCTGTGGGAGCTGGAGCAGCACCTCAGCCAGGTGGAGGTGGTGGACAGCTACGAGGCGCTGCGGCTGGGGCCGCTAGTGGACCACCCCGACGTGCGCAGGGTATTCTTCCCCGCCGACTTCCCTCCGGGCCTGCAGCAGGCAGTGTCTAAGTGGCGGGGAAAACAGCACCCGCAGCTCAAGGCGCGGGACGGCTGGGGCCGCGAACAGGAGCCGGAACCGCCGCCGCAGCCAACGGGACCCTTTCCTGCCGTTACAGCGTACGACGTGGCGGCTGCCGTACGGCAGCAGCTTGCTTTGCAGGGCGTGGAGGAGTGTCGACGTGCCGCCGCGGCGGGGGCTGCCACGCCGCAAGGTGCAGTCCTGCTTGCCGGCGTGCTGGGATCCGTCGCGGCGGCGGCGAGGGTGTGTACGGCAGCGGGAGACTGGCCACCTGCTCGTGAGGCGCCGGAACTGTGTGCTTGGTTGATGGCGCGGCAGTTGGGAGTTGTGGTCAACGACTTGCTGCTGTACGTCAACATTGCCACGATTGCCATTCAGGACGAGCAGGTAGCGGCGCTGCGCGCCGCAGCTGACGTGTCACGACGGCCGCCTACGGCGGTGGCCGCGGCAGCCGCGCCGCCGCCACCGCCGCCACCGCCGCCGCCGCCGCTGCCGCCGCAGCAGCATCAACGGGGGTTCCACCACCAGCAGCAGGCGATGGCGCTGTTAGCGGGCACTGCGGGGCAGCGACGGCCGCCGCTGCCCCTGGATAATGCGGTCTACTACTTCATGGTTTCGAAGCGGCAAATGGAAACGGGTCGTCGGGAGCAAGTGGTGAGGCCGCCACCGCGTGCGTGTCGCACGTGTGTGTGCGTGTGTGTGTATGCCCTCAGCTCGCACACCCTCACTCACACTCTTTCATCACCCCGTCCCCCCCCCCCACTTCAACAGTGCCTTGGCAGTACCTTGTTTCTTGCAAATAATTCCCCTCCGCCCATACATACATACATACATACATACATACATACATACATATATATATACTTACATACATACACACATACATACATATATACAGACAGACATACACGCATATGTATACTTACATACATACACACATATATACGCAGGTTACGAACCCTCGGCGGCACGACCAGCAGCAGCTTCACTTCTCTCGGAAGGTCACTGAGGCCCTAGCTGCTTTGCGGGGGGAGGGGCGGGAGGCAGCAGCGGGGGCAGGGACAGAGGAGGAGGAGGAGGATGCCGACGAGGACGAGGACGGGGAGGAGGAGGACGACGAGGAGGAGGGCGATGACGCGGATTCAGCAGGGGAGGAGGATTCGGAGGAGGCGGAGGAGGGACCAGGGCTCGCTGCCTCCGCCGCCGGTGCTGTTGCGCGGCGTGTCCATGTGGGGCTACCCAAAAATGATATCCTGATCAGGAAACACCTGCGCAAGGTGACCAGGTGGCTGTTTTCGCCCGCGGGGATTTGCCCCGCTGGATGTTGGTGGCTGGTGGGGTGGGCGCCCCTGGCGATTCTGGGGCCTCTGACTTTCCTCATTTTGGAGTTTCATTGCATTGCAAGAAGTTTTCGTGTGGGGAGTGTGTGGGGGAGCGGGGGGGAAGGAGCTGTTCTTGTTGCACCTGTGTACTTGCGGGGCTGGGCTGGAAGTGCGCGGCGTCGTGGGGTCCTTCCTTACAATCCTAGTAACACCCTGCCCCTATCCCTTACCCCCTATCCCTGGTGTGAAGAGGTCAGGGGACCGGGGGAGCTTTCATTGGTGGTCGGGAGGGGGTGGGCGGGTAAAGGTGGGGGGAAATACCCCGGGGGGAAAGAGGGGGAAGACCTGCTGGTGTGGAAATCAGTGGGCCCTGCCTGAACACCGCCGCGTGCACTACCCCACCCACTGCTAGGGCCACACATACTTACAGACAGATAGACAGACAGACTAATTACTTACATGCTTACTTACATATATCCCCCCCTCCGCTCCCCCATACACACACAGTCATACGGCCTGCGCGAAGACTTTGGATGGCCGCAGCTGCAGGTATGTATTTATGTATGTATGTATTGCGTATGTTTCGTGGTTGTGTCGTACCGAGGGTATCATCACTCCCCTGGGGGTGTGTCCGTGGGTCTCCAAAGGGAGTAGTGCGGCCAGCTAAGGAGGAGGAGAGCGGGGATCCGCAGGCTCATTGAAGAGATGCGAGGGGGGGGGGCTGCGACATACAGACATACTGCTAGACACGCACTGGGCTTGGGGACGAACGTTTGTCGTACTGTTGCATGTGTTGCTTACCTGGGCAGCTTCAGAGCCAGTGCTGCTGCTGCTGCTGCTGTAGCTGTAGCTTCTGAGCTCACTGTTTCGAGTCAGGAGTCAGGCAACTCTTGGGACTTCCGCATGGTGCCGTCTGTCGCCTCGGCCACCGCAACTGCTGCAACTGCCTGCCGTACCCACGTGGCTTCCGCAACTCCCCCCGCATCACTGCTTGCGGCTGGGTCGTGTCTGAGCCCTGTCCGTGCACGCGGTTGGTCATCGCCGTCGGGCCACCCCCCCCAACCCTCCCCCCACCAGACGGCCCTGCAAGAGCTGGTGCGGGAGGCGCTCAGCGGGCCGAGGAGGGGGTCGCAGTTCTTCGATGACGCGGCGGCTCACATCGCCACAAAGTGGTTATGTGAGTGAGTGAGTGTGTGTGTGTGTGTACGCAGTGCCTGTCGGTGCTCAAGGGGGGAGGAAAGGAGGGAAGAGAGGGGGGGAGGGAGGGAGGGAGGGGGAAGGAAAGGGTGTTGAGTAAAAGCAGGAAGTGGTTCCCTACCCCCCTTGGCTCTCTGTCGTCTGCGGAGGGGTCACCCCCATGGGCAGGGGGAAGCCATTCGGTTTTCGATGTCTTCGCTTCGCCCTCGGAGAGCCCCTTCACATGTGGGGCCATCCTTAGGGTTCCATTGTACGGCGGAGTGGCCAGCAGGCGACTGTACGGCCAGCAGTGGCGGCTCCGAAACCCTACAGGGAGGGGTGGGGGAAGGGAAGGCAGGGTGGTTTGTTCCGTGCGACCCTTCTGTTGAGCAGACGTCCATTCTTGGTGGTGGAGGGGGCGGAGGGCGGCGGGCGTATGGGCCCGACACCAGAGAGAGCTCGTTGCCGAGAAAGGAAAGTAGGCCCCTCCTTCCGTTGGTTGTCAAAGTGATGAGGAGCCTCGCTCTCCGTACTCCCCTATCGTTTGCCTCCATCCCTCTCTCCCACGGCTGTACGGACGGCTGTACGGACGGCTGCACGGACGGCGGTTTGTACCGCAGTGCCGCTGGCGCAGGCCAAGGCCGCCGCCGGGAACACGAAATGGCTGCAGACGCTTGCGGGTTCCGGAGCCAGCTCCCTCCACCACCACCACCATCAGAAGCAGCAGCAGCAGCAGCAACTCCCGAAGCGAGTCCAGCGGGAGACGGAGGCCGCCGTGTCCAAGCTGGCGGGACACGATGTCTTTAAGATGTTGCTGCGTGCCGTACACGCCGCCATGCGGGGTCGGCTGCGTGTACATGAAACCCAGATGGCGGCATTTCGCGAATGGGCGGGAGGGGGGCGGGAGGGGGCACCGGGCACCGGCACCGGCAGCAGCGGGGCCGGGACCCGGACGGGGGCCCTGACGTCACCTTCCCCGCCCCCGGGTGCTGGCGCTGGCGCCACCGCCACCACCACCGCCACCACCGCCACCCGTAGCTCGGAGCCCGTGCAGGATTACTTGGAGATGTTGGTCGCCATGCCGTACCCCACCATCGCGCATCAGGCCAAGTTGGTGTCGAGGAAGGGGATAGCGAAGCGGCACATTGCGGAGGTCGGTATGCCCGGGGTATGCGGTGTCGTACTGTCGTTCTTTCTCAGGAGGGACCGTGCCTGTTTGCATGGTGAAGAATATGGGCCGGAGGGGAAGATATCGAAAAAGGGAGGGGGGAGGGAGGGAGGGAGGGAGGTTGCCCCTGTTTGCCGTACGGTACGCCCCGTTGTATGTTTGTCTGTTTGTCGATGTGGGCAAAGGAATGTGGGGGCACCCATGCGCAACCCCTTCCTCCCACCCCCACCTCCCGGTCCACCCCGGGGGGAAAGACGAACCACCCCGGGGGGGGGCCCAACCGAATGCGGTGTTTAGAGGGTGCGAGCTCAAAGCGACTCCCCCCGCGCCCTTCTTGGACTCCCTTCTCCTGGCTTATATGGTTGTGCGTATGTATGTTTGTTTGTTTGTTTGTTTGTTTGTTTGTGGGGGCCCCCGCGCAGGCGTTCGGCGTACCGCGGGGAGGCGAGTTCGGCTCCGGCCAGCTCCAGGTGGGTCACCGGGCTCGTTCCCCGTGTCCTCCCCTGCATTCACCCCTGTCGCTATTCCCACCGCGACCCCCCGCAATGAGTTGGAGCACCGCACCGCCGCGTCGCTCCTCTGTCTTTTCCCTACCCTACCCCCTACCCTGCCCCCTACCCTACCCTGCCCCCTACCTGCCCCCTACCCTACCCTGCCCCCTGCCCTACCCTGCCCCCTACCCTGTCCCCTACCCCCTACCCCCCACACCCCCCGTCAGGACGTATTCCAGCAGGTGGTATCCCAGGCGCTGGGCGGCGCCCGGGTGCAGCCCCAGCCCGCGGAGGCCTTCTACGAGTCGGTTGCCGCGCTGCTCAGCCAGCAGTTCTTCGGTGAGGGCGAGGGATGTACGGCCAGCCGTACATCCGTACACCATTGTGTTGGCGTGGCGGTGACTCATAAGGCCGTGTAGGGCTGCACGTGGTGGTCTATCTGGCGGGGAGGTGTAGGGGAGGTGTAGGGGAGGGTGCTGCCTGCTGTTTGTCTATGAGCCCTCTATGTCTATGAGCCCTTGCCTTACCTCTCCCTGCAACTCTCCACCGAAGCGGTTTGCAGCCTGATGCCGATCCAGTCCAAATCCACATCCGGATCCAAATTCCAACCAAATCCAATTGTTTCCAACCCGATGAAGGTGTCATTCTGGAGGGCCAGGCAGCCGAGGGCCGCAGCACCGCCGGCGAGGTGGGCCGCGCCGGGAAGTCCGACAGCTACTACTTCTCCCCCGCCAAGACGGAGGAGCGCATCGGCAGGCTCGGTGAGCAGCTGGTTCGGAACAAGTTCTTCCGCATGATGCTGCGTGTGCTGCACGCGGCCATGCGGGGGCAGATGGCTCCCCGGCCGCAAACGCAAACGCATGGGAAGGCGGTGGAGGAGAAGGGGGAGCAGGAGGAGCTGGAAGACTGCGACGACGAGGCAGCGGCGGCGGCAGCGGCGGCGGCAGGGAAGCGTGATACCAAAGCGGATGGCCGCCGGGGGCGAGGCTCCAGTAGCAGCAGCAGTAGCAGCAGCAGTAGTAGCAGCAGTAGTAGCAGCAGTAGTAGCAGCAGTAGTAGCAGCAGTAGTAGCAGTAATAGTGATGATGAGGAAAGCGACGACGGTGGCAAGACGGAAGCCAAAGATGAGATCGAGGCCGACAGCAGCGATGGCGGCGATGAGCCGTACATCCGCGGCGCGGCGGACCGAGCGGCGCTACGGACGGCGTTGTTGCGGTCGCCGAAACGCCTGCGGGGGGGAAAGCGCGGGGGCAAGCACGTGACGGCAGCGGCTGCCGCCGCCGCTGCCGCCGAGACGGCCGGGCTGTGTGGCCTGGTGGATGCGTTCCAGCGTGTGGAGGCGGCCCTGGCGGCTGTTCGGCCCCCCGCGGGGTGGACCTCCCAGGCGCTGTCGCGTCTGCGGGAGAGGCTGCTGGGGCCGGGGGGGGAGGGGGGTGGCGGAGCCGCCAACGCTGGCGGCGGCGACGGCAGCGGCGGCGGCGGGGCCAACCCCTTTCGCGGCTGGGCTTCCGGCCATGAAAAGTGGGTGGTGGCGCGGAGGAGCCCCAGCTTCGACTTTTTTAATCCGCATCCAACTTCCCGCGTGCCTCCTCCCCTCGGCGTGTGTGTGGGGGGGGTATACGCCTTGTATGTGTGTGTGTGTGTGTGTCGGCATGTAGATCTGTGTCAACCCTGGCTCTCTCGGACAGGTGCCGTCTCTTGTCGCCATGTCTCTGGCAGCACCGCATCCTGCCGCTTCCATGCTGGACCCGCGCGGAGGGGGCCCGAAGGAGGCGGCAAGACGAGCGGCAAGCACTTGCCGGGCTGCTGGCCACCTGTGCCGCTGGTCCCCCCTCCGTAGCTCCTACCGTGGATAGGTCACGAGGCTTATGCAGCTGTGTACGTAATGGTGGCTCCTAACGTCCCACATGTGTGTGTGTGGGTTACTGTGCACTAGTGGATGCGAGCTGCCAAGCACGCATTGACACGCAATGGAGATCGGGAGCCATTGCGCTCCTCCTCACCCTCCTCCACCTCCTCCCTCCTCTCAACCGCCACGTCACGCCCGTTGCTCCACACCGCGCAGGCTGCAAGCCCTGGCTACCTTCGTCGGCTTCCTGCTGCAAAGGAAACAGCAGCAGGAGCGGCAGCAGCAGCCACTGCCGACAGCTTCAGCCGCCCCAACTGCCGCCGCTACCGCGACAGCAGCAGCAACAACAGCAGCGCCGCTGCCGCCACAGCAGCAGCCGCAGCCGGCAGTGCGCCTCCCCACCGCCCTGGCCGCCCTCCGCTCGGCGGTTCTGGAGCTACGAGGAGGCTGTTCGCTCCTCTCCCTGGCCCAGCTGGAGCGCCGCGTTGCCGAGCGATTGGCGCGACAGCTACAACTACAGCTCGTTTTGCCGTCTATAGCCGCGGCGGAAGGCACCAAGATGAGTGCTGCAGCCTCCGCCTCCGCCGCCCATGCCGCCGCTGCCTCCGCCTCCGCGGTGTCATGCGTGTATGTTTCCTCGGGCCTGGGCTGTTCGCTGTTGTCCGCGCTCGAGGTGTCCGGGGACTTGGGGCTCGTGACGGCCTTGGCTGGGGATGAGGACGGCCCGGCTCGGGCGCCGCTGCACCAGGTGTGCGAGTGTGCGTGTGTATGTTTGTATGTATGTTTGTGTGTATGTTCGTGTGTATGTTTGTGTGTATGTTTGTGTGTATGTTTGTGTGTATGTTTGTATGTTTGTGTATGTTTGTGTGTATGTTTGTGTGTATGTTTGTGTGTATATATGTGTGAAGGTTACAAGTATCTGTCCGGGCCTGACGACACTGGCCACAGAGGGGCTGCTGCCCAGCCCCAAGGGGAAGACTGCCTAAGCTCTCTCCCGCGGATGGGAGAGGGGCGCGAGGGGGGCCTCTTAAACCCCCCTCCTAATCATGTCGTACGCCCGCACGGTCTCACGAGTCAAGGCTCCGTCACGCGAGTTTGCGTTCACTGAGCCTGAAACACGAAACAAGACTCCTCTCCAGCCTCGGCCTGATCCGGCTCTTTGGGTGGGGGTTCACTAGGACCGAGGAAACCCGGAAACCCAGTACATACCCGACCCCTTCCTACTACGGCACGGGGCCCTATTAGAAAGTAGGCCCCCAATCTCTCAGGGCCCCAATCTCCGTTGCGGGGGAGCCGGCAGGGTCCAAGAAACTCGCGCTAGCCACCTATCGTTAGCGCACGCGACGGGGGCCGGGCACGGACTAGGCGAGCAGCTATCAGTTCACCGTCGGGGCTAGGGATGCCTCGAGGCAGCAGCACACCGGCACAACTCACACACGGGGGGGGAGGCATCCTCACTACCCGCCATCTGCCTGCGAGGGACCGTCCTTGAGAACACCATTCAGCTGAGGGCGGAAGGCGGAGGGTTGAGGGCGGAGGGTTGAAGGAAACGTGTTTTGCGATTCTTTGTGTGTCTGTGTCTGTGTGTCTGTGTGTGTGTCTATGTGTGTCCTCAGGTTCTGGAGCTGGTTGCGGAGGTGCTTCGGAGCTGCAGACTGGCGGGCGCGACCATTGACTGCACTGGCACTCACGATGACGATGACGATGACGTTGAACGGGAGGGTGCTGGCGCAGCCGCCCCTGTCGTCGCCACCGCCACCACGGAGAGCGGCTGCCCCGAAGGCCGTGAAGGAGGAGGTTTGATTGCCGCCGTCGTGTCGCGCGCGCTGTGCTGCCACTACGGAGTGCACCGCGTCGAATGTCTGGGACATGGACCCGTGGGTCGCTTGTTGGCGCTGGCGTCGCGCGGCCGCGCCACGCCGCCGCTGGGCTGGCACTCCGCTGTCGCACTGGCGCCCGCGGCGCTCTCCTCCTCCTCCTCCTCCTCCTCCTCTTACCGCTTCTGGACCTCCTCCTCAAACGCCGACGCAGCCGCTGCACCCTGCATCCCCGAGGCGACGGTGGCGGCCGCCGCCGTCACATCATCCGCGACGGCCGTTGGCGCTCTGGGCTGTGTGGGCCGGGTTGCGGCCCTGGCCGCCCTCCGTGCCGCTCCGGAGCTGAGTGACCTGCGACTGGTGACGCAGTGGAGTTCGCTGTTCGAGTCGGAGCTGGGGCCACTTGAGGAGTTCTTGCGGGCGGAGGGGGCCGCTGCGGCAGGTGTGTATGTGCCGTACCGGTATGCGTACCCGTGGTAACAACCCCTCCCCGCCCCTCCCCCCGATAGAGGGACCCCGGGGCCACCCTTTTGTGGTTGTTCCCTTCTTTGTCTGAGGAGCCTAAAACCCTAAAACCCTTACCTAAACCCCATGAGGAGCAGGAGGACCAACCACCGGCCTCCATGTAATTGAGGGGGAGCACAGAGCTGCGCCGCCCTGCCCCTGAGCCGGCGCCCCTCTCCCCTCTCCTCTTCCCTCTCCTCTCCCGTTCCCTCTCCTCTCCGTTGACAGTCTGTTTCCCGGACTGTATGGAGTTGTCCAGCCCGTTGCTCGTCCCGTTTCATGTCGTCCAATTCAATCTCAGGGATGGCGGTTCTGGAGCTGCCGCTGCCGCCCGCTGGAGGCCCCTCCCTGGAGTTGGCGGCGGGAGGGCGCCTGATTAAGCTACCTCACGCGGCCACGCCGGCGGATGTGATGGTACGAGCAGCGGTGGGGGATGCGAGGGGCGTGGCGGCGGCGTTGCTGTCCGCGGTGGCGGCGGCGGGGGGCCTGGCGGGCTGCCCCACCGTGCTCCTCTTCCGCCACCTTGGGGAGGCGCTGGCGGACTTGGCGCGTCAGGCGGCTGGCAGGTGTGTATGTGGTGGGGGGTTTGTGGGGGAGAGAGAGGGGTGGGGAAATGCTCGGCGTGACGTGGCGAGTCCGGAGGCGGCTGCGGCCGCAGAGCCTCTCTTCCGGGGCTGCATGAGGTGTATGTATGTCCCCCGTCTCGATTAGTCTCCAAAGCCCTGATCGTTTGTTGTTCTGGTCTTCATTTATTCCCTCACATCATCCCATCCTCCGTCTATATTTTTCCTCTGGTGGAGCTGCACTCATGTACGACAGGGCTGAGGTGGCGGGTGATGGCGGGCCGATCCTGGCGCGACCTGCAGCTCCCGGAGGTGGCGGCTCCGACGGCGCCGCCAGGACGGCGTCGGCGTCAACGGCAGTGAGGTGTACGGCAGTGGTCCCTGAATGTACGTTCGACTTTGATGACGACCCAGGTAACGCCGCCGCCTGCCGCTTCGTACTGTCCGTACTTCCACACCTACCTCTGCCGCTGCTCGCCCCGTTGGCCGAGACCGTGCTACTGCCGGCCCTGGCGGCGGCGCTAGACAGCTACAGCGCCGACTCGCGCGGTTGCAACAACTTCGCGCAAGGGGGTGTTCCGGCAGTAGCAGCAGCAGCAACAGCAGCAGCAGCAGCTGAAAGCGCTGGTGCGGTCGTGGACTGCGGAATGATGGTGGGTCCAACGCTGCATGTCGCCTTACTTCGGCAGGTGGTGGCGGTGGGGCCGCCGCAGCACTTGGCGGCAGTGGCGCGCAGCTGTTTGCACCACCTGGGATTCTGCATGGGTGTAGAGGCGTGGCAGGAGGACTGGCGGCGGCTGTACGGCGGAGGGGCTGACGGCGGCGGCGGGGATGGCGACGACGAGGGCGGCGGCGCCGTCGCGGCGGCGGCGGCAGCGGCAGCGGTAGAGGGTGACGGCGCCAGGGGTTGGGAGTTCGAGACAGCGGCGGGCGTGGAAGACATGGATGTGGATGTACGGCAAGGCGCGGAGCATGATCACCATCAGCAGCAGCAGCAGCAGCAGCAGCAGTACGACCATAATCTGTCGTCTTCTGCCGCTGCTGCTGCCGCCGGCGATACCTCGGGCAATGGCTGGGGCGACATCCGCTCCTCTGCTACTGCGGTCACAACGGGGGGGAGCACCGCAATAACCTCTGCCGGTTTTGCTGCTGGTGGTGGTGGTGGTGGTGCTGCTGCTGCTGCTGGTGGTGGTGGTGAACCGATATCTCAGGAGGAGGAGAAGGTGGTGGAGGTGGCGGTCCCCATGACACTGGAGGAGTGCAGGTGAGAAAGTGGGGTGTGTATGTGCGCGTGTGCGCGCGCGTGTGTGTGTGTGTGTGTGTGTGTGCGCGTGTGTGTGTGCGTGTGTGTGTGTTTCTAAGGGGGGGACGTGAAGCGCCGTGGATGAAGGAAGTGGTATCTCCACGGCCCTACAGCTCCGCAAAGTCCCCCCTTCCCCCCGCCATTACCCGCCAATACTTGTGCTCCGCCCCACTGCCCGCCCGCCCTTTCTCCCAACCCCCCCTCAGGCGCTTCGTGGAGTCCATCCGGCGCGAGGAGTTCGGTGAGGGGTTGGAGCTGGGGGGTGAGGCGGCGGCGCTCAGCGGGCGGCTGGCTGCCCGCACGGGTCGGGCGCTGCAGCGGCTGGCGGCGGAGCTGTACTCCGCGGACAGCCACTTCGTAATGGAGCTGGTGCAGGTGGTCGTTAGGGGGGGGGGAGGGGGGCTTTTGGAAAGGGGAGGGAGAGGGGAAGGAGGGAGGGGAAAGGCGAGAGGAGGGAGGGTGTTTAAGGGGGGGAAAACCGTGTGTGTATTGGTTGGCCGCGTGTATCTTATATGCAGGTGGTCTCAGTGCGCGCTGCGCCTGCGATTCTGACGCGGTATGTCCCCCCTACAGCTTTATGGTCCGTACAGGCCCCTTGTGCCCAACCTGGTTGCTTTTTTGCCGTTACTTGCTACAGCTGCCGCTGCTGGCGTTGTTGCTACTGCCGTCACACTCCGTGCCTTGCCGTACATTCCTTCAGAACGCGGACGACAACTCCTACCCTGCCGGAGTGACCCCCTGCCTGGAGTTCGTGTTGCAGCGGGACGTCATCACCGCCGCCAACAACGAGGTGGGGTTCTCCCCCGCCAACCTGCGGGCACTGTGCGACGCGGGGGCCTCCACCAAGTCGCGAGTGACAGGTGCGCGTGTGAAAAGGGGGGAAGGGGGGGTGGCCGAGTAGTTGCAGTAGCTGGTAGGGGCACTGCCGTGGTGGGGGGTTGGATGGAAGATATCGTCTGTAGATGATCAGCAGGGAATCTCAACGGCCATATCAACAAACGATGTTCAGGTGTGTATGTGTGTTTGCCCCCTTCCCCCCTCCCTCACACACACACCCCAACCCCCAACCCTATCTCATTCCCTCTGCGCCTTATATATCGCCCAACACGCATAGCAGCTATTCCGCCCAGCTCCCCTTCGCCGCTTTCCAGAAGGGCGGAAGGGCCTGCCCGGTCCGGTGTTCAATCTAGGGCGTGTCTGTGTCTGTGTGTGTCTGTGTGTTTGTGTGAGAGTGAGTGTGTATGCCCAGTCGCATTCACCCGACATATACCCGACACGGCCTAACCCGGACACACCACCGGGAGCTCCTTCCGCGGCTTTGATTGATACACACAGACACACAGACACACAGACACACACTCACACACTCACACACTCACACACTCACACACTCACACACTCACACACTCACACACTCACACACTCACACACTCACACACTCACACACTCACACACTCACACACTCACACACTCACACACTCACACATACAGACATACAGACATACAGACACACAGGCACACAGACACACACACAGACAGGCAGACAGGCAGACAGACAGACAGGCACACACAGACATACAGACACACAGACAGACATACCACCTAATCACCGTTCGCTACTGCAGCACCACTCCTTGTAAAATCCGAACACATCGGACTGAACACGTAGCATGCTTCAGTACCAAGGTATTCTCCCATGTACCGCCGTCGTCGTATTTCCCTCATCGCTGCACTCAGGAGATCACACACGCACATACATACATACATACATACATACATACATACATACATACATACATACATACATACATACAAAAAATCTAAGTCATACATACATACATACATACATACATACATACACAAACGCGCACTCACACATGTCTGTGTGATGACGTCATGCTCGTACAGGCTACATCGGTCAGAAGGGAATCGGTTTCAAAAGCGTCTTCCGCGTCAGCTCCGCTCCGCAGGTGCGTGCGTGTCCGTGTGTCTGTCTGTCTGTCTGTCTGTCTGTCTATATGTTTATGTTATATGGGGGCCTGCTTGGGTGATGAGATGCAAATGTGTGTTCATCCATGTTACGATTCTTTACGTTGTCCTCCCCTAAGTTGTGAATGTGGGGTGGGGCGGGTGGCTTGCCGTCGAAAAACTGTAAGCAGACGCAGTATAACAGACATAACAGCGGGATCGGCAGAGGGGTAGCGGGGGCAAGAGAACGGGTGTGGGGCCGGGGAAAGCAGCTAGGTAGCCAGGCAACCAGGCACATGAGCGCGGAGAGGAGTGGGTTTGGGTTTGGGTGTGAGCACGTAACGTGTGGGTACGGCAGCAGCGGGTGTACGGGCGTGTGCCGTAATATCCGTAAAGCAGCCACTTGTGATGGTCGAGCTCTTGAGGTGCAGGTTCCGACCCGCCATTACCGTCTTCCTTCTCTCCCCTCCTCTTCCCCCTCAACACGCGCGTCTTCACCTTCACCTTCACCTTCACCTTCAGTCTTATTCTTTCACCTTTTACCTTTCATCCTTCACCTATTACCTTTCTCCTTTATTTTCTTCCGCTCTTGAATTGTGATCTTCCCCTTATACTTCTTATTGTTGTGCTCTTCTAACCTCTTCCCTTCTTCTGGCTTCCCTTGGTCTATCTGGCTTTTTCTGAATTGTTAGCTCCCTTTCTATCCTGTTTTCTTCCGTGTCTTTCCATATCATTTTTCTTCTTTTCTATCTTATCTCTTGTTTTATTTATGTTTTCCATGTAAACTTCTTTGATATTACACTTTCTGTTTTTACTTTTATCTTTACTCTAATTCTCTCTCTCTTTATCCTTTTTATCTTTATATATTTACTTGCAACCAAGATTTCTTTAGGTTTGAGGGAGATTGAAAAGGCTTCTAGATCTGCGTTCTTCAGCATAAGGGGAGGATGTCAAGGCAAAGGGCAGGCCCCCTCTTTTTTATTTACTCGAAATTGTGGGTTCCGAAGGGTGGGGCCGATTTCTTGAGGATAGCGGTCTAAATTACCTCGGCCGTTCGCCCTTAGACTTCGCTGCCGACGTGAGAAAAATCGCTCGGAGCGAGCCTATGGTGAGCTTCGCCGGGGGTTAGCTAGATATTGTGTCCGGTGCGGGTAAATGGACCAGAGGTTGGCGATGCAGTCGATACATTCGGAGAATTCTGCACCTTATATTGCCTGGATCTTCGGACATCAGACAAAAGCCGAGCGGGGCTTGCATGCCAGAGTCGCACAGATCCCTCTCTCAGAGGATGTTGTCAAGTTTACAGATGCAACGGCATCGCAAACACCCTCGATCCGCCGCCGGCCATGGCGCCGCAGCGCCGTCGACCTCCGCCGCTGAGATCAGTTCTTTCCGCTACGGTACGGCAATTGTGCTTCCGCTGCGGCACGACATGTCCGGAGGAGCAACGGCGGCGGTTGCGGGGCGGCCACCGCCGGGAGCTGCTGACGGCGGCGGCGGCCTCGGCGAGCGCGGTGCGGTGCTTCGTCGCCGTTTCGCGGACCTGTCTCCGACCCTGCTGCTTTTCCTGCAGCGGTTGCAGCGCATTGTCGTGCGTGATGAGGTGGCAGCGGCGGCGCCGGCGGCGGCTGAATTGCCCGCCGGTGGCGGCATCCCCGTCGCCGGCGTTGTAGACCTCCCTGGAGCCGGTCCCGCCGGTCCGCTACAGCAGCAGCAGCGGCGGCGGCGGCATGCAGGCGGCGGCGGAGGCGCCGTTCGCGTTGTGGAGATGGAGCGACGTCAGGTGGTGGGACGACCGCATCTGGTACAGCTGCTAGTCCGTACAACCACCACAACTACCACAACTACCGCAACCTCCTTCACTAGCAGTGCCGTACCTGCCCCAGCTGCAGCCGGTGTCCTAGGGGTGGGCAATGGCGTCGCCGGCAGTAGCACCACACCCAGCGCTGGTGGCACCACGGCCAGGAGCAGCAGCAGCAACAGCAGTAGCAGCAGTAGCAGCACCGCCATGACGACGTAAGTGCATCTGGTTCTGGAGCCATGATGGTCCGGTGATCAGGTGGTCCTTCAGACAGCAACTTTTAGCTGTTTCCCTGCTCTCGTCCCGCACCTCCGTACAGGGGGGCATGCGGTCGCGGCCCAGCACTCACACTCACACTCACACTCACACTCACACTCACACTCACACTCACACTCACACTCACACGCGCACTGACATGCGCACTCGCACGGTCATATCCGCCCCCTGCCTGCGAACAGGACCGTTGCCGTAGTTGCCCTTGCAGTGAGCCCTCTGATCCACTCCTCTGCCCTCTCTGCG
>NW_003307572.1:1052229-1060381 GCF_000143455.1 Volvox carteri f. nagariensis | reverse complement strand
CCCCTGCCCCTGCCCCCGCCTTGAAATCCAACAGTTTCGGACTTTATGGACGCCGGCAGTCCGTTTCCGAGCTTCTTGCATATGATTCCCCCCTGCCTTCCCCTGCCTTCCCCCTGCCAGGCCGACTGGGTCGTTCCCTCCAGTCGTGAGGCTCTGGATGTGGACAGCCCCTGGAACCAGGAGCTGAGAGCCCGGCTGCCGGGGCTGTTCCTCCGGTGGGGGGGGAAGGGCACGGTGTGTCGTGGCGGGCTTGGGTGCGGTTGCGGCAGCGATGTGTATTTCACGGGGTCGCGGGCTCCCTTCCGACCGACTGACCGCCCCGGCGTTGTTGCAAAGAGGGCGGCAGGGACTTAGCTCAAGGCTGCAAGGACGACCCCTAACAAACCAACTAACTGACCGGGAACGTACCGTGCTCGTCCCGTGAGAACCAGAAACTCGAGGCATGCATGTTCCCATGACGTGATCTGACCTTGCCCACATCACCCGACGCCGTACCATGCCATGCCATGTCGTGCCGTACGGCACCGGCTGGCGGTCCTCGCCCTCTGGCTGGTGATCCGCTGACAGAGCTCTGGCCGTCTTCAAGCAGCTGCCGCACCCTTACGTGGCCGCCAGCGGGGCGGCTGCGGCGGCTGGTACGACCACTGCCTGCGGCGGCGGCGGCGGCATGCAGTGTATTGGGCAGCAGCACCAGCAGCACCAGCAGCGGCGCGCTGCGGAATTGTTTTGGTTGGACCAGTGGTTGCGGTGTGTTCCGTTGGAGGGCGAGGCGCAGGGCTTCTTTGCGGGGCTGCCACACAGGTACGTCGGGGCATGGGGGGAGAGGGGGAGGATGGCGGTAGTGGCGGCGGCGGCGATCGGCGGTGGTGATACAGGATATGCCCTTCCGGCGATTTCCCCTTCCTCTTCCCCCGACGTCTTCAGGGCCCCCATGGCCCACCACCACCGGCCATCACCTACACACCTCTCCCCCACCCGCTTTTTACCCTCCACCACCGCCCACTCCTTCCCCCACCGCCCCAGGAACCCACCCGGCTAACCACCCGGCCTCGACCGCACCCGCATACCCGCACCCGCACCCGCACCCGCACCCGCACCCGCACCCGCACCCGCACCCGCACCCGCACCCGCACCCGCACCCGCACCCGCACCCGCACCCGCACCCGCACCCGCACCCGCACCCACCTCAGCTGCCTGATTCAAACCCCGCCCACACGCCCACACGCCCACACGCCCACACGCCTGTTCCCTCCGCAGCATCGCCACCCTGCTCCGAGCTGCACCTTGCATCCCCACTGCGGATGGCGGCTGGGCCACTCCCTCCGAAACCGCCGTGTGCTCGCCCGAGCTGGTGATGGCTTCGGAGCTGATGGAGCTCATGGGCGCCTCCGCACCGCCACCACCACCACGGCCACCGCCGTCACTCGGACAGTGCGGCCCTCCGGGAGTGGTGGAGGCCACCGAGGAGGTGGAGAAGGATCGGGAGAAGGGCTGTCCGGGCACAGAGGAGCACCCGCAGCAACAGCCGCCGCAGCCGCAGCCGCAGCAGCAGCGGGCTCGTGGTATGGTGGCCTCGCTACCCCAGTCACACCCCGCACCACGGCAGTCACCGCTGTTATCGGTGTTGGGGCTGAGGCTGGTGGCTGCGGAGGCCAGGTGTGTGGGGTGGGGGGGTGGGGGGGTGGGAAAGATGAGATGGGAGGGAGGAGTTAATGTGTGTGTGTGTGTTTTTAAGGTTTGGGGAGAGAGGGAGGGTAGAAGTGCATGGGGTGTGTGGGGAGGAGGCAGTTCGGGAGAGGGAGCGGAGGCAGGGACGGGAGGGCGCAGGTTAGCGGAGTGGAGGTTGAGAGCGAGAGGGAGGAGGAGGAGGGGGACTGACACACAGTGGGTGGGAAAAGGGGTAGTTGTGTGATGGGAGATGTGATGGCTATATAACCGATGCGCTACCCCCAAGAAGTGTTTGGCGCGAGTCCGCCGGTACCGGTGCTGGTACCAGTACCAGTACCGGGCTATCTGGTGCAGCACCGGGCCACGACCGGTGCCTCAGGGCCTTCAGCGCATGTCACCCCGGGGGGGGGCCCCCGGGGACGTGTAAAGCCCTCAGTGAGGGGGGGGGGCTATCGCGGCGGCACTGGTGTGCTGTGTATAGGCCGGTACACAGCGTGTGGGCCTACTACTGCTGCTGCTGCTCTGTTGCTGCTGATATTTGCTATTGCTACTACTACTACTGGTGCTACTGCTACTGCGCCTAAGGCTACTGCTGCTGCTACTGCTACTGCTGCTATTGCTGTACCGTGGCTTCACCGCAGGGTCCTGTACGAGAGCCGGCCCCTGCGGGCGCTGCTGGGTATCCGGGAGCTGGGCCCCACGCAGGCGCTGGAGGTCCTCAAGGTGGCTTTGCGTGTGTGCGTGTGTGAGTGTGTGCGTTGTGTGTCTTGCTGTTGTTGCTGTCCTGGTGGCAAGTGGCTCCGTCCTCCTCGCCTCTCTTACAAGTGATACCGCGATCCCTGATCGATTCCCACCAGCAGCAACAAGACACGCGCACACACACACACACACACGCACGCCCGCCGGGCTTTTTCCTTATGCCCTTAAACTCCTAAAAATCTCCCAAAGGCCCAAACCTCTCCCAAGAACAAACTCTTCGCCTGCCGCATCAAATTCCGCCAATCCGATATTGTCACGCCCATATGGTGTGACGATGTGACGATGTGACGATGTGACGATGGTTTCCGGCACCGCAACCCTCGTAGGAGCTAGCTCGCAACGGCAGCCTACACCGGGGCGAGGTGGACCTGAGCTGGCTGGCACGTACCCTAGCGGCTCTGTTCGCTGCCACGGCCTCCGGACGGCGCGGTCCCTACGTCCCAAGCGCAGCGTTTGGCGACGGCAGCAGCGGCGGGGAGGCCGCGCACGTAGGGGCTCATCACATGACCCGTGGGTCACTACTGCGGGAGCTGCGTGCGCTGCCGATCCTGCCACTCCAGGGGGGCGGCTGGGCATCCATCGACCAGCTGCGGCGGCAGCAGCAGCAGCTGCGGCAGCTGCCGGAGCAGGGCGGGGGGAGGGAGACGGAGGAGGAGGAGGAGGACGAGGAGGAGGAGGGAGTTCGGTTGCGGGCGCGCGGTGGCGCTTTGTACGGCAGTAGTGCCGCTCACTCCTGCGGCGGTCCCGTACTTTTCTTCCCTCTCCCAGACTCCGCCAATGGCAATGGCGCTCTGGGTGGGCGACGGCGCGGAGGTGCTGGCGGCGCAGTCTCGGACGGCGGCGGCGGCGGCTCTGCCGCTGCAGCAGTGGCACTCCTGCGTCGCTGCGGTTTGAACCCCGAACACCTCTACTTAGCTGCAGACGCCCAGCAACAACAGCAGCAACAACAACAGCAGCAGCAGCAACAACAGCAGCAACAGCCGCCCCTGCCTGTCCTGCGCTTCCTGGACCCCGAGCTGCTGCTGGTGGCGGCGGCGGCGGCGGACACCGCGGACCGATTGCGACCAGCAGCTGGGCAGCCACATCCATGGCAGGGCGGTGCAGGCGGCGGCGCCGGGGGGGAGGCGGACCCGACGGCGGCTCTAAAGGGGCAGCAGCGCAGGCTGGAGCTGCAGCGGGGCCTGGAGGTGTGGTTGGAGGGGCCTGGCGGGCTGCGGTGTACGGCTCGGCGGTTTGTCTTTACAGAGGAGCGTAAAACCCTAAGTCCTTGTATATGGGATAGACACTAGGGGGTTACTCTGTTGGTGTGTGTGTGTGTGTGCGTGTGTGTGTACAGCATTTGCCCGTCACCAGCGCGTGTTGAGCCCCCTCTCCCCTCTCCCCTCGTAGGGGGGAGGCCCGCAAACCCACACACCAGCGACTCCCCCCGAGCTCCCCTAGAACCACAACCCCCTTTCCTGTCTTCTACCCTTCCCCTTTCCCTCCCTCCCTCCCTCCCACCCCCCTTCCTCCCCCCCTTCCCTCCCGCCATGGGTTGCAATCCAGGAGCTCGGAGTCCACTACCTGGCTCCCGAGGACATTGTACTGCGGCTAGCCATCCCCGCCCTCACATCCGCGGAGGCCTTCACAGCCACCGCCGCGACCACTGCAGTTCGCGATAGCCCTTCCCCGCGCCGCGCCAGCAACGGCCTCCTACTGGTTCGCTACCTGGCCATGACGCTGTTGGCCGGCATGGTGCAGCACGAAGGAGCCGCCAACAGCACGGCGGCGACGGACCCACGGGTCGTCGGAGGTTTCAGCTCCGCCAATGCGACTGGCTACGGAGGTGGAGGTGGCGGCAGCTCTGGCGGGATACGGCAAGGTTTGGATTCTGGGGACACGGCGGCGCCTGGGGCCCTCCGTCGTCGGCAAGCGGCGTGGCTTCTGAAGGCGCTGCGGAAGCGATGCGCCGTGCTCACGACCAACGGCGGCGGTTTTCTTGTCGACGGCGTACTGCAGCTCCCAGCGGAGGCTTGTAAGACGGCGGCGGCTCCGCCGCCGCTGCACCGGCCCCGCGCACGGAAGCGCAAGGGTGGCCAGCATCAGCCCCAGGCTGAGCATGGTGGCGGCGGCGGCGGCGCCGCCGCCGCCGCCACGCCAGGTGTTCAACCCAAAGGGGTGACCTTGGCGGAGGCAGCTGCGTACGGCATTGGGTCGGCGGCTGCACCCGACGGCGCCGGCAGCGGCGGCGTGCTGTACCTGCCCTCCTCATTGGTCTCCGCTGCTGCCGCTGCCCCTGCTACGGCAGTGACGGTGGGAGAGCAGTACGGCGGCGGCAGTACGGCGGCGGCTCTGAGTTTGGGTGACTTGCTGCCGCTGCTTCCCGGCGGCCTCACGGAATCGCGCATCTCGGAATGGCCGATGTTGTCGGAGGCCTACCTGGAGCTGTTTCCCGGTGGGGCGGGGGCGGGTAGCCGGTGGGTGGCGGTGGTGAAGGAGGTGGTGGTGGTGGAGGAGGTGGCGATGCCACACGGCTTTGCATCAGTGGCCGTGGGGCCCACCGTCTCTGCTCCTCTCCAGCACCCACCCATCACCGTCCATCGGCATGGGGAATTGCATCCACTTCCTCTTACGGTCGAAGAATTCGCGATCCCGCTCTTTCTCGGGATCGATCCTGGAACTTTTCAGAGACATTTGCCGTGTCTGGATCCGCATACCCCGTCTGTCTATATGTCTGTCTGTCTGTATGCATGTATGTACTCCTTCAGACCTGGCGGCGGAGTGGCGGTGGCTGTTTGAGCAGCTGGGCGCCCAGACCTTCCCTCGGCCCGCCCCGCTCCGTCTGACGCTCCACACATCCCTCGACACCCCGGCCTCCCCACCGGAGCCTTCCGGCGCTTGCAGCTGGAGGAGGTACCTCTCCCCCGGGTGGGGGGGGCAGTGGGAGGGGGCCCCCCGGCCACCACATGCAGCGACGTCTGGGAGTCCTGGGCAGTCGTTGCAACCACCTCTGCAGCACCCACATCAACACCCACATCAACAGCAGCGGCCGCAGGAGCAGCAGCAGGAGCAGCAGCAGCAGCACGGTGGTACGTCTTCAGCGGGGGCTGCCCAGCTGGGCGCTGTCGGAGTGGGGGAGCAGCAGCAGCAGCAGGAGCAGCAGCAGGTTGTGGTGGTACAGGACTGGTCGTGTCCGGCGCTGCTGCGGCTGCTGCAGCAGGCGACGGCGGCGGCGGAGGAGGAGGAGGAGAAGGGGGGGTTAGCGGGTTCGGTGCGGAGGCGGGCAGGGAAGAAAATTCGTGAAGACGAAGGGAGAAGAGGAGGCGGAGGAAAAGGGGGGACAAGAGGAAGCGAGCCGGCCACAATGGTTGCGTGTGAAAGGTGAGTCGAAGGGTGGAGGGTGTGGACGGGGTTGCGCTGCCGCCTGTGTGTTCTCCAAGGCATCGGAAGACGGGGCCGGGGACGCAGGCGGTGTGCGTAACACTGCTGCAACACATGCAGGCCCAGCAACAACATTAACACCAACACCAACACCAACACCAACACCAACACCAACACCAACACCAACACCAACACCAACACCAACACCAACACCAACACCAACACCAACACCAACACCAACACCAACACCAACACCAACACCAACACCAACACCAACACCAACACCAACAGGACAGCAGCAGCGTTTTCCTAATACACCAGGCAAAGGATCGAATCCCCTGGTGCTCATCGCACGGCGGCCGCACCCCCTCCTCCGCATCCGCCCATCACCGACCCGCAGCCCTATCCGCTCGCCACCCCTTTCCTGCCGTGTTAGGATCCTCATCGAACTTGCGGGCTACTCGCGGACTGTCACCCTGTCGCTGCCCCCTCCCGTGGGGTGCTCCCCTAAGGATGAAGCTCCTGCTGGTACACACACACACACACACACGCCGGGTGCGTCAAAAACCAAACCCCCCCGTCTTCCCCCCCCCCCCCGCGGCTCCTGGCCCCGCAGGCTCCTCCAGCTGTTGGCGGTGCACTGGAGGGACTTCGCTCACGCCATGGAGGCGCAGCTGGTGCAGCAACAGCCGCAGCAACAGCCGCAGCTACAGCCGCAGCTACAGCCGCAGCAGCAGGTGCCACATGCAGACTCTATGGTCGGCCGCCACCACAGCGCCGCTGCCGCGGCCGCGAGCTCGGGGCACACTAAGGGGGGAGGACCTTTGGGTCCGAGCTCGTTGGCGATGGCGCTGCGCAGCATCCCCTGGCTGCCGGCCACACTGCCGGGATGTGGCGGCGGCGCCGCCGGGCATAAAGCTGCTGGCGGCGGCGGCGGCGGCGATGGCGCTGACGGACGCCACTTCCGCGGCCTGATGCGCCCAATTGACACTTTCGCGCCGCTGCCGTACATTCAACGACTTCTTCGGGACCATGTGCCGTACGCCGACGTGTCGGCATGCACAGCCGGAGGAGTTATCCTTGGAGGGGGCCGCTCAGGCACCACGAGGGCTAGTGGCGGCGGTGACGGCGGTGACGGCGGTGGCGGTGGGGAAGCTGGCCGCGTCACCCGAAAGGAGGAGGAGGAGGAGGTGATCACGTTGATGTTACGGCAGCTGGGTGTGGTTTCGGAGCTGACCCCGGGGTTAGTCCTTCAGCTGCTGACGGGATGGTCACGTGGGTGCGGTGGGGGAGCGGGCCGCATGACCGGGGCGACGGCGGCGGCGGCAGCGGCAGTAGCACTACGACGCGGCGGCGCCGTCGGCACGGACGATGAGACGAGGAGGGATGTTCGGTTAGCAGCCGGGGGAAAAGGGGACGACAGGTACGACGGCGGCGCGGCGGCGGCGGCGGCGGCGGGACAGCCAGGGGAAGCTGACGGCGGCTTCACTTCGTCGTTGGCGGTCATGTCCGGGTTGTACGGCTTCATTGAGGCACACCTGCAGCAGCTCGAGGGCGCGGCGGCAGCGGCGGCCGCCGCCGCTGGCGGCCGCGCTCTGGGAACGGCGGATGCAGAAGGAGGAGGAATAGGAGCAGCGGCGGCGGCGGCGCCGGCACCTGCGGCGGCGGAAGGCCTCTTACAAATGGTGGTGGAGGCGTTCTCTCGGGAGCCGCTCATTTGGTTGCCGGACGACCCGAGGGTGTACGACGCTGCTGTACGAGTAGCAGGGGCAGCAGCTGGCAGCGGCGGCGGAGGAGTAGTAGGAGGGCGAGGACCCCAAGGACAGGGCGCTACCGGCGGCCGCTCGTCCCCGCCGCGTGTCGTACCTGGACGGTTCTACAAGTACGTGTGTGATGCGCTCCACACACACCGCGGACCTGTTGCCGACTTCGCATCTCCTCGTGTGGCTCGTGTGACTCATTCTCGTACACAGTTTACTTTCCGGGGGTGTGCTTGGCTGTGTGGGGCTGTATCGGCCCCCCGGCTAAACACGTCTTCCCGGCCCACCTTCCTCCTCTTCCCCCGGCGTCCATCTCCCCCTCCTCCGCGACCAGTACCCCCCTTAACGGCTCTCTGGCCTTCCCCCGTCAGCACATGTTGTCCTGGATGCCGCCAGCCTCCTGGTGCCGCTCCTGGTGCTGCTCCAGCTCCTGGCCTGCTGTTGCTGTTGCTGTTGCTGTTGCTGTTGCTGTTGCTGTTGCTGTTGCTGTTGCTGTTGATGGGGTGTTACACTGTGGGCGGCTCGCCCGATAAAGGACGAGCACCGGGGGCCCTGACCGGGCCGAAACACAGCGCAGGGATGGGCGCGCGGCTCTACGTCCGTCT
>NW_003307572.1:1051309-1052179 GCF_000143455.1 Volvox carteri f. nagariensis | reverse complement strand
AAACAAAGCTTAACTAAGCGAACGCGTTATGGTCAACGGCTTTTGTTGGGCCAGGGGTATTCACAACATAAGTGACTAGTNTAATGTATAAACTACACGGAGGCCGTTGGTCGTGCTAAGTCTGCTCAGATAAACCTAGTTTAGGCCTAAAACCGTTCGCTTTACATAGTCGGTAGGTAAACTTGTGCTATGTAGTTTCTAAACTATTTTCGGGTCTTCGACCCTCGTTGTCTAAACGAACTTATCGTAGTTAAGATCCGTTTATAACTTCGTTTTAGAAATAAGGCCTTTCTTGAACCATCCTAGGCCATAAGATTTTTTGTAAAGCTACGATAGGCGTGAACTACAAAAACCATGTACCTGTAACAGGAACATTAAAAGCAAATAGCTTTTGGCATTTGCTAGTAAAAGTGTCTTTAATGCTAAATAAAATTGCTAATCAAGTTTAACATAGCTTTACAAAAATTTCTATAAACTAAGGAGAATTTTTATCAACACGTTGCAACCAAGTTTTACAATGTAGCATATGTTTATGAGTACCAAACGGTAGTGTACAAATTCAATAGCACTTTGCGCTTGAGTTCTAGCGCAGCTAGGTTCTTGTTTTTTGCAGCAATTTACAAAAATAAAGAGACACTAGCAGGCCTTAAGCTAGGTGTTACCTTCGGGAGAACAAACGATATTTTGTAGAACTATGAACTACCTCATGAATAACTCTTTGTGGCTTAAGGGGAACTTCACAAACCAGACCTACTGAACGAACTTAACAGCGGAGCAAAGTTACAGCCAATGTACAGCTTGTAGTTTTGTAACTGTGAACCTAACTAGTAGATGTTTCCCGAAGGATAACATAGCTCAACTAAGTACGGC
>NW_003307572.1:984707-1051004 GCF_000143455.1 Volvox carteri f. nagariensis | reverse complement strand
TCCGCGCGCGCCTCGATCCCTCACTCACGCCAACCGGGACACTCTCCCAGCCCCTGGCTAGGCAACACAGCGGCGCAGAAGACTGCGAACCGATCTATGCGAGAGCCGCACGAAAGGCGCCACTTCGCCTGGCCTGCCTATTCACGCGCTCTCGTCCCTCTTGACCGCCAAAACCAGTGTTGCTGTTGCTGTTGCTGTTGCTGTTGCTGTTGCTGTTGCTGTTGCTGTTGCTGTTGCTGTTGCTGTTGCTGTTGCTGTTGCTGTTGCTGTTGCTGTTGCTGTTGCTGTTGCTGTTGCTGTTGCTGTTGCTGTTGCTGTTGCTGTTGCTGTTGCTGTTGCTGTTGCTGTTGCTGTTGCTGTTGCTGTTGTTGTTGCTGTTGCTGCTGTTGCTGTTGCTGTTGCTGTTGCTGTCGCTGTCCCCCCCCCTGCAGGTGCAGCCAGGTGGTGTTGGAGGACCCGGCGGAGGTACTGGACGGCATTCAGGGGCTGCGGACCAAACAGCAGCACCAGCAGCCCGTGGGGCCGCCCCCCCGGCTTCTACCCCCCCCGTACCTGGGGGGAGCTCAGCACCGGGTATCTGGGCACCAGGGGCCGAGGGGGGGACCGGGAGGAACGCAGGGGGCGGCTGGAGGAGGCGGAGGCGGAGGCGGCGGAGGCGGCGCCTCTGCAGGTGCGTTTTTCGCTCGTCTGGCTCGGACGACGACGCGCTGCGGGGTCGCGGCGGCGGGATCCGCTAGCGCTGCCGACGACGGCGGCGACGGCAACGACGAGGAGGACGTGCGCACGGAGAGGAATCCCGCTGCGGCGGTTACGGCTCCCGGTGCGGCTGCTCCAGGGGCCCCGTGGGGAAAAGCAACCACCAACGCCAAGCCCACAAACCTCCGTAGCGGCGCCGCCGCCGCTGCGGCCAGCGGCGACGTGTACGATGAGAACGCCATTGACCTCGACCTGGACGACGACGACGGCGGCGGCGGCGGCGGCGGCGGTGGAGGAGGAGGACAGGAAGATGGCAGCGGCAGTGCAGCCGCCGCCGCCGCCGGCCCTGCTGGGGACTGCCTTCGAGGACGCCGGGGGGATCCAACCCTGGAGCCCCCTCACGCTACCGCCGCCGACTCCTCCTTGCCGCGTCCTAGAATGCTGATCGCCGCGAGACCATCCGTACCGGACTATTTGGCGTGTCTCCGCAGCTGCGCTGCAGCTGCTGCTGCTGCTGCGGCAGCGGCGGTGTCAGTGCAGAGAGTCAAGTCGGGGACGGGGCCTTCCCGCGGCGCCGCGGAAGCAGCCGCTGGCGCCGTCGGGGGGGGCGCACGAGAGGATGCGGCGGCGGCAGCGGACGACGGGCCCGTGACTGCGGCTCTGCGGATTTACGCGTATTGGGCCCAAATGATGGCGGCGGGAGCACTGGCGGCGGCGGAGGTGACCGCGCTGGGAAGATGCATGCAGCGCGAGCCTTTGCTGCCCTGCGTGTCGGCCCGCTGGTGTGCCGCTGGCGGCGGCGGCGGCAACACGTCCGCTGTGGCGCTGCTGAACGATGACCCATGGGTCGTGGAAGTGCTCGCGGGCCCGGCCTGCCTGGAGCTGGTACGGCTACCGACGGAGGAGGACGAGGCGGCGGCGGCTGTGACGGTGGCGGCGGCCATCACGGCGGAGGGCGGAGAGCTGAGGGCGGAGAGCTGGAGGGCGCGGAGGAGAGGCGGCGGCGGCGGAGCGACGGCTGCGAGGGGACCGGCCGGCAGTCGTACTGGCGGCGCCGAGGGCCCCACGGCGGCGCTCCTGGAAGCGCTTGGGGTGCAGCCGGTGTCACGCTGCGTGCGTTTCAGGTTGGTGGTTGGTTTCGGGGCCCCCAAGGGTGGGAGACGAACCACGGCGCCCCAGGAAGGGAGGGGGAACTTCTCCTTGTCGCTGAAGCCGTCGTGTTTTTGCACAACACGCAGGGTGCAGCCGGAGGGTCCGCCTGCGTACGGCACAATGGTGGAATCGGCGGTGCGCCAAGCCGTCGTTGCGGCAGAGTCGTACTTGTCGTACATGCTGCCCGAGCCGGACGAGTTTGCTGCAGTGCAAGGTGTGCCAACAAGTACCTGACCTGGCGCAGTAGAGTCGGGGCGAGTACGCGTTTGGTGCTGCTGCGGGTTGTGCCCCGGTGGAGGCGGTGGATGCGCCACATTGTCTTTTGTATCCCAGTACGGCAACGGTTGCGGCGGTCTGGCGCGATGAGAAAATCCGCCGCTCCTCCGTTCGGCCCCCTAAGTGCCTAACTTTATTCAAAATCGGGTCGCCTTTCCCCCCCCCTGGTGCTGACCGCATGACGATGAATTACGGATCCGACGCTCCGTGTACGATTGTACGACAATGCCGGCGTCTTTCCGTGTATCGTGTACGTCATCCGGATGTCAGACGCCGTGGCGGGTCTTCTGCCGGCTTTCAAGTGAGAGGGGGGGGGTGCTGCTGTTGGGGAGAGGCGGAGCGACGTGAAGCGCCCTTCAGCCCTTCAGCCCTTCATGTGACATGGCCGCTTGCTTGTGTGTCTATTTGTTTGTTTGTTTGTTCCATCACGCATTTCCCCCTCGTGTGGTCGGCCCCTTCCATTTTGTGTGACTTTTGCCCTTTTTGCGTGCTTGTAGCTCTCGGGATCTGTTGGGCCTCTGCTGGCTCGTGTGTATGGCCACTCGTTACACCTCTCTATCTGGGTAATAACGCAACCGAGGTGTAACATACATACATACAGACATACATACAACACACATACGCGTACAAAACCCCCCTCCCCCCTCCCCCTCCCGATCTGGTCAGGGTGCTGGTGGTGCCGGCCTTCACGGTGACGCTTTGTGTTGGCGGCAGTACGGCGGCGGAGGTCGCGGCAGGTACGGCAACGGCGGCGGCTCGTGCGTGGTCAGCGGCACCGGCGGCGGCGACGACGACGGCGGCGGTTGCGGTGCGGTGTGGTGCGGTGATGGTGGGTTCGGAGCTGTACGTACAGCGGGGGGAGGTCACCAACTTCACCGCCATCAGCAGAGAGCTCAGCAGGTGAGGAAATGTGTTTTGGGGGGGGGGGGGGAAGTTATTTGACATGAGAGCGCCTGCAGGGCCTACTGCCGACAGCGTCCAAACAACCAACCTAGGAGCTGGGGGCCGCTGGAGGGTGTGTGTGTGTGTGTGTGCTGGTTAAGAAAGGGAACTAGCGACTGAGGCCCTTCCCGTGTAGCGACAGCAAATTGATCACAAGTCATTATTATCACAGGCAAAGCTCCCTCCCTCCCAGCCCCGACGCAATCCCCTCCTTCGCCGCTCAGGCTCTTCCGCGGCGGCCGGCCCTGGCCCGCTCTAGCAGAGAGGCTGCTGGGGGCGCTGATGGCGGCGGCGGCGGGAGCTGACGTGGCGCAGCTGCTGGAGCACCAGGGAGTGCGGCCACTGCCGCCGTCGCCGCTGATGGCGGCAGATCTGGACGGCGGCGGCGGTGGCGGCGGCGGTGGGGGCGGAAGGGAAGGAGGAGGAGGCGGGGGACGGGGAGGGGGGCAACGGGAGCAAGCAGCCGCCAACGGACAGGATCCTTGCAGCTCCGCTGGTGTACGGCACCGGCGGTGGCGGCTTCCGCCGCCTCTGCCGCCGCCACCGCCACCGCCGCCGCCGGCGCCGCGGCCAGAACCACATCCCGAGCCCCTGCGCGGTGCGGGCCCTGTACGGGGCCCTGCACGGGAGCGGAAGAGGCGGAAGACGAGCGGCGGCACAGCCGAGGAAAGCCAGGAAGCGGCCGCGGCGGCGGATGCGGCGGCGGCGGAGGAATACGGCCAGGGGCTGACGGCGGTTCTCCAAAGCCCTCCTCACGGCCAAACAGGTGTTGCGAAGGGGCGAGCTGGCCTCAAGCGGCGTCGTGGCGAGTCCGATAATGATGATGGAGGTGGTGACGGCACGCGAAGAACGTGTGTGCTTGGGGGGCAGAACACGGCGGCAGCAGTGGATCCCAACCCCGCAGGGACCCGCAAGCCGAGCAGTAGCAGTAGCAGCAGTAGCAGTAGCAGTAGCAGCAGTAGCAGTAGCGGGTCTGCGAGCAGCAGCGACAGCGGTGATAGCGGCAGCAGTGAGCGCGAGGGTGACGGAGAGGGCGACGACGGCGGTGGCGGCAGCCGTGATGCCGCCGCAGCTACAGCCGCCGCCGATCCCAGGGCTACCGTACAGCAGATCCCACCGCCGCCGCCGCCGCCGCCGCCGCCGTATCCTCGCTCTCTCGAGGCTTACGGCGGCGACGACCCCATTCGCTGTGACACGGCCGCTGCCGTACAGACGGTGACGCACCAGCAGCCACCCGAGCGGAGCGCCCAGGACCGCGTAGGCTCGGGCCCCGGGGGATGAGGGGGAGCGTGTGTGTATGTGTATGTGTATGTATATGTGTTTGTATGTGCTGGAGTGGACGTGACAGGGCTGAAGGAAGGGTTGAGGAGGGGAGTTGCTGTCGTCAGGCGGGGGGGGGAGCATGTGTTTCGGAGGTCGCGCACCCTCAGGCGTGTGAGTACCTGCCTTGCTGCCGGGTGCTGCTACTGCCGGGGCTCTACGCAGATTGCTACTGCTGCTGTACTGCTGTGGCTCGGCTTCCTGCTGTGTTGTTACTGTTACTGCTGCAGCTGTTGGTCTGCAGCTCTTGGTGTCGCTGTGAGAGCTGGGACCTGACAACTGCGGTCCTTGAGTTTCCCCTGTTTACCCCCCACCCCCAACCCACCCGTGTCGTCCGCATCCTTTGTTGTTTCAGATGCGCAACGCCGCGCAGTGGTGGAGTGTGGAGGGTCCGCGGAGGGCCGTACGGGAGGAGCTTGAGCGCCGGGCGGCAGCGGCCGGAGGAGGAAGAGGAGGGGGAGGAGGGCGAGGGGGTGCTGCGGAGAGCGGGGCCATGCAGCGCCGCAGGGTGGGTGTATGGGCGGGTGGGCAGCTGCTGCATGCTCCTCTCCACTCCATTCCCACCAACCAACCTGTGCCCCTTCTTCCCGGGCGCTCCCGCCCCAGTCTCAGCCTGCTCCTCTTAAGGCCATCTACTCCCCCTCCCCCCCCCAACCCAGCCGCGACCTCGCGCCAGCCGGGGCTCCCTCGCCCCCGGGGGGTTGGATGCCCCCGCATGGAGGTGACCCCCCCTGCACCTCACACCGTGGGACTCCCCTAACCTGCATCACCAACCTGCAACCCAACAACCCAATCACTGAGAGACATGGCCACCTGCACCGCCGCTGTTGGCGCCGCCGCCGTGTGGCAAATCCCCCTATCTCTCTCCTCTTCATGCCCATTCCCACCTCCCCCCCCTTGTATCACGGCCTTCGGTGTCCCCTGCCCTCGCGCCTCGGCGAACTCCTCAACAGATTGGTCGCTGGGGGGAGGAGCTGGTCTTCCGTCACCTGGTGCAGCAGTTAGAGGCGGAACATCAGCGCCAGCGGCGGGAGGCGCAGCAGGCGGCAATGCCTCAGTCGCTGGCGCTGGCCGGGTCACACCCGCTCCCTGCACACCCGCTCCCGCACCTGCAGCCTGGTGCCCGGGCGGGGAGCGCTTCTGCGGACCGAGTAACTTGGCTCAACCGGGACCAGGAGAGCTACATGCCGTACGACATGTACATCTCCCACGCTGACGAAAGTGTGACGTACATTGAGGTCAAGGTACGGCGGCTCCCCCTGGGCCGAGGAGGACTCAGCACACCGCGGGGGTGGTGCGGGGTTGGCCGGCAAGCAAGGTTTCCCCACATCCACCCACATCCACATCCAGACGCGTTCACCCCACGAAATGGACCTGAGATGTGGTCGCAATTGACGACCCGTTAAGTGCAGTGTACGCGTTTCCACGCATTATGTGTGTATGTCTGTGCTGTGGAGAAAGGTGGGGGGGGAGGGGAGAGCGGGGGGGGGGAGGGGAGAGCGAAAATTCTCCCCTCCCTAACACACAGAGGGTGGGCTCGTTGGGTGCTCATCAAGTCATCATCACCTGCGTGTATGTCTGTGTATGTCTGTGTATGTCTGTGTATGTATGTGTAGTGTATGTGTATGTATGTGTATGTCTGTGTGTGTATGTGTATGTCTGTGTGTGTATGTGTATATATGTGTGTGTATGTATGTATGTGTATGTATGTGTGTATGTGTATATATGTGTGTGTATGTATGTGTATGTATGTGTGTGTGCATGTGGATGGGCTCCGGCCGCGTCGAAAGCCATCATGTATACTGACATACTGCACCACACATCGCCCACGGCGTCTCGCCCTCCCCGCTCTGAGGTCTTCTCTTCCTCTCACGCCCACCCCCACCCCGCAGACCAGCGCCAGCGGCTCCAAGGACTTGTTCGAAATCAGTTTGGCCGAGCTCAGGTTCGCCGAGGAGCAGGGCGAGCGGTACGTGGTGTACCGGGTGCTGGGCGGCGGCGGCCCCAACCCAGCCATAATGCGGCTGCCTAACCCCGTGAAGATGCTCCGGGACAAGGCCGCAAATCTGTTGCTGGTGCTGTAAAAAGCCTGGGATCAAATGGGTCCCCTCCTGTTCAAGGGGACCCTCCAGACAGGAGGACAGAGGACAGGCGGATAAAGCTCTCGAAAGCTCTCAGAGCTTACTTTCGGAGCAGAGACGAGCAACGCGCGCGCTTGGAAGCGGGCCTCCCGGGTTGTGGAGGACCAGCGGCAGCGGTTTGTAGGGAGAGGTTGCACCGGCGGTACCTCGCTTTAGGAGTGCGACTGATCGACTAATCATCCAAGGCAATAGATGGTCATTTTCGCTGCGTTATTGAAAGGGTTTGAGACTCAACGGCGCGGTTGTGCGCGTGCGCGGTGGGCCTTTTGGCCGTCACCAATTCTCAGAACACGTGAAAATCCAGACCTATTTCCCGCGTGAGCTGTCTGACCAATTGGCATGTGCGAAGGCAATTTTCGAAGGCATTTTTTGGCTCTCGCCAAATGGAAATCACCATCCGGTCCCTGTGGGGGATATTCCCCTGGGGTCCCTCGCTGTAATATTTTACCTGTACCTATCTGCACGGGAGGACGAACGAACGCGCGTTGGGCGGCAGTGTCTTGTGGATGTTTGCCTCGCAAGTGCAGATCCGATGTTGTTGGACAACCCGGAACAGCCTTATAGATGAAACAGCGTTTAGGTGCGATGTGCCAATATCATGCGCAAAACAAAAATGAACTGTATTTTTTTAAAATAAATACAGTCGTGGACGCGACAATCTCTGCGCCATACGACATGACACATGCATGCTTTCGTGGCGAGCTGCGGGCGGGATGCATCCAAGATGCAAGATCCAAGAACGTTTTACCACAGTCAAATTGTCGTCATCACCTATTGATATTGGTCCCCACGCGGTGCTGCCTTTGCCTACACAAGACGCAACAGCAGCATCGCTCTCCGCCATCAACAGCACCGCCGCTTCTGCGTTAAAAATCCCCACCCACGCCCATCAGGCTCTGATTCCAGTCTAGTACGCAAAGCAGCCCTCTACCCTTACACATCCATTTTGACCAGCCCACACTCTACTCCCACCCGTACCACCTGGTAGTAACACCGCTGCTCTAAGCTTATTGATACTGCTGCTGCGGCGGCGGCGGGGGGGGGGCGGCGAGAGCCACGGCCGCTGTGTGGGAGCGACGCCTCCCCAAAACACCACCACCATACATTTGCTTTCGATACGGGGGACCCCCCCCACACACACCACACACAGCGAAAAAGCCATTCACGAGCCGGCGCAGCGTCGGTTCCTCAGACTGCACAGCCGCATCACAAATGTGTGTGTGTAACAACGCTGTGCGGTGGCAATTGCCTCTCCCCCACTCCGCAGTAAAGAAGACAGCGAACTGTAGAAGCACTCGTCCGCCTCTGTGTACTAAGTCCGAAATGCTACAGCCGTAGCTGCTGCGGCTACCGCTTCTTGCTACTGCTACTGCCGGTCCGGGTGGCCGTCGCCCGCTGTTGCTGTTGTTGTTGTTGCTGCGCATTGGCTCCCAGGACGGGGGTACCGAAGGCGCCGGTGGGGTTGGAGGCCGGCGCACCGAAGGGGCTGGCGCTAGAGCCGAATGCCACGGGGTTAAGACCGCCTGCATGCATTGATTGGATTGGGGCGGAGATGCGGGTGGGGGTGGGGGTCATATGCAAGACGCAAAAGTTCACGTGCCAAACGCGGCTGCTGCGGCGAAAAGACCGGATTGAGCAATTCCACACACACACACACAGCGAGGGCAGGTACAGATGGGGTGAGAAAGAGATGGACATTGCACAGATGCTCGTAGTGGCTATAATGCAAACGTTCGCGGATGGGATACGGGCTCCTCCTCCCCCTCCTCCTCCTCGTCCTCCTCCTCCTCACGGGAGAGAGACACCGAACCCAGAAGCGATAACGACGATACAGCGCCGCCCGGGAATGTGTGTAGCAGTTCTCCCGCGCAGGGACGACAACGACGGCTACGCTAGCGGACTAGAACCGGCGCGGAGTGAGGCCTGCGACCGGGGGGCCTCGCTGCATGTGCCTGCCTGCCTGCCGGCTGGCTGGCTGGCTGGCACGCAGAGGTGCATCATCATCATGGTCAGGGAGTTCAGGACGCCAGCGGCCGCTAGAAGACCAGATGCCCGGGGTGAGGTCTTGAAGGAAGCCGGGAACCCCGGTGGGGTTGGGGTTGGGGTTGGGGGGTTCGGCCAGATCCGTAGTTGCCGCTGTCCCCCATCATCACTCCCCCCCTATTCCCACAGTCAGGCCCCATCTGCTCCCGGGGCCCCTACCCTCCTCCTCCTCCTCCTCCTCCTCAACCATAACACGTCACGACCAAGAAGAATCTTCCTTCCTTTCCAGCCTTTTCTCTTCCCGCAATCACACCAACCCCTCGCGCAGGAGCAGGAGCCCCACTCCCGTCTTGTGCATTACACACACCGCGCAACCCCCCCAAGCGAGTCTCCCCCTCCAAGCGCATTTGACCTCCTTGCACATTTTACTTCCACCAAGGCAGAAAACCGTCGATTGCCGTGACCTGTGCTGCCATCCCCGCGCTGCTACATACACACACACGTACATACACGCCCCGGGGCGGCGCTCACCAAAGAGTCCACCGCCCCCGCTCGCGGTGTTTCCTCCGGGAGCACCCAACGACGGCATCGGTGCAGGTGCGGGTGCAGGTGCCGTGCTGCCGCCGCCGCCAAACATGCCACCACCGCCGCCGCCGCCGCCGCCACCGGGCCCCATGATGCCGCCGCCACCGGGCCCCATGCCGCCGCCCCCGGCCGGACCACCGAAGCTGTAAAAGTTGCTACTGGCTGCCCCGGAGCCGCCCAAGGCAGCTGCCAGTTTGCCTGGTCCCGCGGGTATGTGGTGCAGGGGCCGGGCCTCCGCAAAGGGGTTGGAGTAGTCGCCTCGAGCTCGTTGCTGCGCCAGGTAGGCCTCCCGAGCACGTGCCACCTGTGCGTGTGCGTGTATGTATGTATGTCAACGCGTGTGTTAATCCGTACATGCGTGTGTATCTGTAGAACAAGAGAGGAGTCTAAGGGTCCGTAACTTGCCCCGCACGCGCGCGCGCATACGGACAGTGCGTGTTGTTAGAAATGGTGGCATAACGATGAAAGGAAGAAGTCGCATGCGCACCTCTCCTCCTCTCCTCCTGTTCCCACCCCCCCCCCACACACACCCCTCCTGTCCTTTACATCTGGCGGAGCAGTCTTTCCTTCCTTGGCATGAGCTTCACACGCTCGTGTTTCGTCTTTCCCCCCCCCTCCACCTCCCTACGCCACCCATATCCCCCCCATATCCCAATCCACCCACCTCGCCGTGAAGCCGCTCCATCCTCGCTGCCACGTGTACAAAGTAATTGTGCATGTGTGACACCAGCGTTGGCAGGTTTAGGATGGCGGTTGCCTCGTCAGTGCCGCCGTACCCAACTGCCGAGGCCTGCATGACGCGCTCCAGCTCCGAGATGCAGCTATGGTACTGCTCAATGGCTGCACTGAAGCCCCGGACCGCCAGGCCTAGGTAGGGGTTGGGCAGCTGCACCGGCTGCGACATCTGGTCCTGAACTGCCTGGGTGAGCAGCAGCTGCTGCTGGCCGCTGCCGGGGCCTGAAGGGAAGGGTGGTTTAACGGGACAGTTTGAGAGAGCGGGGGGATTACATCTGTGATGAGTGATGTTGGTGGTGGGGTGGTCATTGTGGAGATTGAGATATGCAAAGCGATCGGGGGGAAACCCAAAGTAGGGGGTGTTGGACTTCAGGAGTGAGGCCCCAGGGGGAAGCGGTGTGAGGAGGTGCGCGGGAGGGAGGGCGGTGCTGGATGGAGGAAAGGAACGTGATGATGTGATCATAAAAAAGTAAAACAGAATTACAAACACACATGTTCATGAGCGGGCTGAGAGAGTGTGTGTGTATGTGTGGTCGGGGGAGAGGACGGAAGAGACCCCCAGGAGCGCGGGGAAGAGAGGTCCTCATGGCTGACTGCCCCACATGGTGTTACATACATACATATATACATACCCGGCACTGCCGAGGGCACTTACCCGGCACCTGGGAGATCTCCCTCCACAATTTGGACCGCTGGTAGAGGCGGATGGCCGTCTCGGTGCTGCGCAGCAACACCATGACGCGCTGGGAGCAAGTGGGTACAACGGGTGACGGGCAGGATGGGGAATTAGGGTGTTAGGCGGGGGGACCGACGAAGCACACAGGCGATTTTCGGTAGGTGGTGGTGTGGAGGAGTGCATTAGGGTGCAAACCGGACCGGACCGGACTGTACTGACTTGACCGGACCCTATCGTCATTGAGCTGAAAAGAAAGGGGGCACCTGAAGTTGTGAGATGCCCATACCCATACTGCCAAAGAGAACGGAGGAGAGCAGGATAAGACAGGATTGGGGGAACCCAGAACTCACAGCAGCGCGGGGCGGCGCTCCTGGCCTACTGCTCCCACCTTCCGTGGCCCGCCCCCCCCCCGAGCTCTAATGTTCTATAAACCGGTGGACCACAACTCGTCGTTGAATTCAACGATTCTGTGTGAGTTCAGTACATTACTGGAGTACGACTACTTAGGGTCCTTGGTAAAGCTCTGCATGTATGTGACTTACATCTTCAACCTGTATCTATGTACTTCTCGCGGCTCAGTTCATTTAAGGACTTTGTTCTTAACACACGCAAACACACACACACACGCGCGCACGCACACCTCTCTGAACGCCAGCAGCCCCTCATCCTCCGCCAACACAGCTTGATACAAGCTCTGGAGCGTCTGCCGCAAAGCCGCGGTCTCCGAGTCCAAGTCCTGAAAAAGGAGGCGAACGCGGCGGGGTGTCAGGGGACAGGGGACAGGGGACAGGGGAAAGAGGGAGTGCCGATGCTGAATGAGTGGATGCGGCACTCAGATTCCGAGTGGCAAAAACGGTCACAGGGCCGCACTGCCTTTTCCACGCTGCCTTGGCGACTTACTATACTGTGCATGGCCTTAATGCCCCCTTGGCTGCTCAATTCAGCTCATCACATGCCTGGCTTGTACACATGTCGAGACTCCACTTCCATCCCCAACCCCTCAACCCCCGGGCCCCCCGCGCAATAATCGTTTATAAACACATATGCTCCTGAAGGAGAAAATATGATCACAAGAGGGGATACGGACGAATAAGTCCTCGCTTCACCTGCTTTATGCTGACAGTGTCGTACAGCCGGGCATCGTTGTCCAGCGCCTTGCATTCATCACGGTAAGAGCTGATCTGCTGCCTGCGAGGGGTCGGAGGCGGTCATGTGTTGGTTGGAATGTGTTGGAACAACAACATGCAGCTCAAGTCATGTGACGGGTGTCATACACAAGCTAGGAGGGAAGCACGGCGGGGGTGCTCCGGGGGCGATATGGGTTACATGACGGAAGTCGTATGGATGCGTGCGGAAATAGATATGGATGCCTGTAGCGGAGGGTAACAACGCAGCCGTTGCGAATGGACTTCGTTCTGCTCTTTTTGTAGCTTCGGTTCGGTTTGAGCCGCGGCGTGTTTGGTTTAAGCTGAGACCGCGGAATGCAGTGCGCGCGTCATGGGTGGTTAGCATTCCCCATTGCGGCACCTGACCCCCCCTACCCTTTTTTCAGTGGTGTCCCAACCTACTGGATTTTTTGCAGTTCCTGCTGTATTTGCGGTGGCAACTCCTCAAACTTAGTTTTGTAATTTAGCCCCGGTCTAGGTTGTTGCAGCTGCTGTGCTTGCTGCTGCGGCTGCGCGCCAAAAAGGCCCCCAGCTGGAACCAACGCAGTTGAAGTAACGGGCGCCGAAGCCGGCTGCCCGAAGAGATTTGTAGTTCCAAACCCTGTAGTCGTCGATCCAAATAAGCTTGGAGACGTAGAACCCGCTGCAGGCGCTCCAAAAGGCGTTGCGGACCCAAAGGCAGGCGCTGTGGAAGCCCCAAAAGCCGGTGCTGAGCTTGCTCCAAATGCTGGTGCCGAGCTTGCGCCAAACGCAGGCGCAGAGGCAGCCCCAAACGCAGGGACGGTGCTAGTGCCAAAAGCAGATGCAGAGCTCGCTGCGGGCGCTCCAAACAGTCCCCCAGTGAATGGGGTGGCTGCTGGGGCGGTTGAGCCAAACGAGAAAGCCATTATTATGTTTTAATGCAATCTGCTACCAGTCACCGTTCCATGAAATTACCGTTCCAATTGATGTATGCAAGGCCAAACTTTCGCATAAAGATTATAATATTGTTATGCATAATTTGAGTATACGCTCCTTCTATTGTAGAGCTGCCGCTGCAGTAATCCTATAGCAGCTAAAAAAATCGCGTAAAGGGGCCCCCTACGCGAAAAGCCGAAGGGCCCAGTGGAAACGGTCTCGTACACTAAGTCCACATTAGTGGTACAATATTTATCAAGGCCTTAGACCTGTTGATAACTTTCAAACTGGACCTTCCGCGCGGGAAAATCCGTAGTGAGCCATTTTCCTTCCTGAAGGTCCTTCGTTGACTTCTGTGTTTTCCTTTATCCGTAGCCGCAAATGGCCCATTGACCAGTGGAATTCCGACCAGGACCGGCAAATAATTCAAATTGCCCATATTCCAAATGGAATAACCATTCAGCACAGTGCAGCATGCGCTTAAGATTGCGCCCACTCTTACAATAACATTGGTTTGGCGCCTTAATAGCAACCTGTCGTATGGTTCCGGGGCGGTTTGTGGAAACACCTGTTCACTAACCATACAGTGAGATCGCATTCAAGATATTATTATAAAGTTAATGTCCGGCCAAGTGGAGACATCCTGGCCATTAGGTGTTTGGTCCAGAGCGGCGGTAAGTGCCTGGATCTTGTGATAGGAATATTTTTTGGCTTCGCTTTGGGCTTCTTGTGGTCTCCAATGCGCTCGGTCGATGTACGCCTCCTCCTTGCATCTAGGCTGTGCTCCCTATCCTTAGGTTTAGGTTAAAAAAATGTCCGTCGCTGGTTTCCGGTTGGCCTGGGTGCGCGACACTTTTCGTCGCGCTCCCGTGCCGCTGTCGTGCACAGATCAATGGCTTGGCCTTACCTGGCTTCTAACGTAACTGGTTCCGTGCCGTTTTCCGCGGTTGGGAAGACCTGCCCTTTTCCGCGGTTGCAAAGACGCCCACCCATGGCAGCCAGACATATCCTGACGACAAAGCCCAGCAACGCAAACCCCTCACGATAGCTAGGGTGGGCAACCGTCTGGTGGTTCACCCAACCCGCAAGGACACGAACGAGATCCTTCAGCTAAGGGACTGCACATTGTGCTCATGGCTGTTAGGATCCAGGTAGCATTCCAGCACCACTAGAGTCTGGAGCTGGCTGAAGTTCATCAGGCCGGGAACATCCCCACTCGCCGACACTGCCGCCTGCAGAGCACCACGGTGGAAACTATGCACAGTTTCCCCGGTGTACGGCAGGGCAGCCCACAGGTGTAGCCTCAGCCGGGCGGTGAGAGAGGCGCTCTGCAGCGCTTCCCCCTGCTGGTCCGCCATCAGCCGTTACCTGCTGCCAAATCTGCCTCCAGCGGCCTGCTCTCCGCCCCACCCTGGGAGCTTCCCGAGATGCGTGCAACCCCACCTCCAATGCCGCACAAGCTGTCCTTGTAATGTGCAGCTGCATGAAATGTGGTGCACAGGAGCTTGGCCGCTTCTCCTAAACACTCCTGTAGGTGCCACCGGCAGCCCAGTTGTGGGCTAAAGCCTTTCGCCCATATTTCCTCCTCATGCGCGCGTCAAATACTGCACTTTGGCTGAGCTCGGTGGCTGCAGCAGAGAGCTACACACACTGTGTGGGGTGTCCGGGGGCAGGTGATGCGGGGCCAGCAGCTCCAATGCGCAGTTGGCCAGCTCCAAGCCAGTTATCTGCATGCTGCATGCTTATGTCCCTAGGCGCCACGGCCACTGATGAACATCGTGAGCACAGTGGAGGCTGTCATCCAGGGTGCATCAGAGCCCAGGAGCTGATGACACCACTAGTCGCCTATTCTGTAAGCTACAACACAGACATCTACACAGTCAGCAATAAGCTTACCACCCTGCTGGGCGGCTTGGAGGTGGCTAACTGCGCATTGGAGCTGCTGGCCCCACATCACCTGCCCCCGGACACCCCACAGTGCGTGTGGCTCTCTGCTGCAGCCACCGAGCTCAGCCAAGGTGCAGTATTTGACGCACGCATGAGGAGGAAATATGGGTGATAGGCTTTAGCCCACAACTGGGCTGCCTGTGGCACCTACAGGAGTGTTTAGGAGAAGCGGTGAAGCTCCTGTGCACCACATTTCATGCAGCTGCACAATACAAGGACAGCTTGTGCGGCGTTGGAGGTGGGGCCGGCGGGCAGAGAGCAGGCCGTGGGGCCTGGAGGCAGGTTTGGCAGCGGGGAGGGCCGGCATGGTGGAGGTCGCCAAGCCGGCGCCCCAGCAGGACAAGGCCAGCAGGGGGCCACGGCATGGCAGACGGCCCTAGACGCGGCGAAAGAAGAGCTGCAGAGGTGTAACCTTCGGGCAGAGCTGATGATCGGTGCCTTTGTGGAAAGGAAGGGCCGACGGTGCATGTCGGTGCTGCTTATGAAATTGAAGGAAGGTGGAACATGGCAGCTGAATATCTGTTGTGTTGGCGCCTGAATGGCAGATGGTGAACGTGAGTAGCGGCATGCCGGATGGAGAAGGAGCTAGAAAAGAAGCTAGACCCCGACCCCAGCCTGCCGGGGAAATGTGTGTGGGGGGGGTAGGGTGGACGGAAGACGAGACTAAGGCGAACCTTTTACCGCCGGACCTAGAGAGCCAGGAAGCTGATGCTTGGTGCGACCTTTCAGAAGACACGCTGCTGCCGACCATTAAGAAAATGGTGGTCGCCAACATGCAATAATGTTGCTCACGTCACCTCCGATGGACCTACCTTGCACAACAGAACAGCTGAACCGCGCATGGCAAGGGATCAACTCGGCTGCACAGGCTGGGATATCTGGCACACTGCTAGCACCAGAAGAGTTGTTCGACAAATGTGGTGTGCAGTCCGGAACCCAGCCGATTTCCAGCCAGGACTCCTGTAGGCATGCAGCCAGCTGTAGTGCTGTTACTTTGAACGCTGCAAGGGGGCATGAACACTAAGCCACAACCAGCGCTTGGTGCTGACAATAATAGAGGAAAGTGTGCGCTTCAACTGGATGTAGCCAGCCGGCCTTGGGGCCTCCGTTCCCTACACCGCATCGTACTTCAAATGATCAGCCAAGCCACTGGCCCCGGTGTGGACCCAGAAACTTACCTGACCGGCAGAATGCCGCATGCCATCCAGTTCCCCAACCACTGCAGCACCAGCCTGCACGCCGAGTTCATCACGAAATCCAGAAGTGGTTGGAAACTGGGTTGATTCACAAGTGGCCCGTGGAGTGGGGACAACCAACGGTCATCAGTGGCCTGCGTGTGGTGGAGGGCAAGAAGCTGCACCTGTGCTTGAACCCCATGTACCCCAAGCTGTACCCACAGCTGAAATACGAGCGCATCACAGACTTGCCGGGCTTCCTGAAAAAGGACGACTTCCTCTTCACCACAGACCACAAAAGCGACTACTGGAACCTGCTTATTGCACCCGGATATGTATGTACTGGTTTGTCGCTTTTGCATGGGATGGTGACTTGCACTGCTGGCTTGTCATGGCGTTTGGATTCACGCCTGCCTGCTGGGTCTACAGCCTGCTGGAACAGGAGCTTTTTCCACCGTTGCGGGAGCGGAGCATTGACCTGCCCTACCTGATCAACAACTGCTCTGTAAAGCAGCTCGGAACCTTGCGGCAGCACAACACCTGTGTCAGGCGGTGGGCGAGCTACTCACTGCTCTGGGCTTCACTTTGCACCTCGGAAAATGCCAGTTACGACCATCTCAGTTTCTGGGCTTCGACATCATCGACACACAGCATGAGGCGTTCGAAGTACCTGAGGCTAGCAGAAATGGTCGAGCAACTGGAGGCCGCAGGGCCCGAAATGATTACAGCCCGGGAAGTGGCCCAGGTGGCAGGGCGGATCATGGCCATGAGCCCGGCAGTGGTCGGGGGTGCAGCAGCAGGGGTGCAGCAGTGGGAGACCCGGCCACTTTCCTTTCCAGGGTGCGGCTCTTCACCACCCTGCTGCGGCTCAAGAATGGTAAGACGTGGTGGCGGCTCGGCCCGGCGCCGGTGCTGAGAGTGGTGGGTGATGCGTCTGAGCCTCGGCCTATGCCGCCTACCTGCTGGATTGGCAGCTGGAGGAGGGCGACGCGAGCGAGATGAGAGCGCCTTTCACCCCGGAAAAGTCGGAGCGCATGGCCTGGGGGAAAATGTCTAGCACAGAACGGGAGCTCTGCACGGTAGCCCTGGCAGTGGACTGGATCAAGGAGGCGGGCCCGCACTTGCTAACAGGGAGGTCGCTACAATACCGTACCGACAGCCAGGGTGCCGCCCTGTGTGTGCTAGGCATGAAGGGCCGTAGCTTGTGCCTGCAGCGAGTGGATGAGCTGTACATGCGGTGTGCCGAGTTGGACCTGGATGTGCAGCTGGTCTGGCAACCCCGCACGGAACAGCAACAGCAGTACGCAGACGCGCTCTCCAAGTAGCCCACGACGATGGCTCCCGATGGCACCTAGATGGCTCGGTGTTCTCCCGCCTGTGGGCTGAACCGTGCCTGGAGGGGCGCCGCAGGCCCACAGTAGACGCCTTTGCAGATGAGTTCTCCACGAAGATACCAGGAGGCTTCTTTGCTCGCCATTGGGAGTCGCCACACACTGGCTGTAGATGCCTTCACCCAAGACTGGGGTGAGTGGGGTCGCCACCGGCATTTTGTACATTTAACCCCCCATTCGACCAGATGTGGCGAGTGGTGCATACGAATGCGGAGGAGAAGCCGGACTGCGTCCTGATCAGCCTGGTCCGGCCGCATGCTGGCGGAGGGCTAAGCTGGAAACCCTACCCACCATCAAGGCGCGGAGGCGCCTGCCACACCCCCCTACCCTCTTCACGCCGAGACTTCAGGTGCCAGGCGGCTCAGAGAGGAAGCCGAAGGCCCCACGGTATGCAGTGGAAGTGGTGTACATTCTGTGGTAGATAGAGCAGACCGGTTGTCGGGCCCAGGGAGGAGAGAGCTGACGATGAGCACAACTGGGCAGAACCATCTGGCCAGTGAAGGGGGGCAACGGTCCCGACTTGGCGATTGGAGAGCATAGTGTGTGGAGCTGGCCGGCCAAGAAAGCCGGCAAGGGACGCAAATGGGGCTTTGACAGTCGGACGCTTTCGTGCACAGTCGGACTGGGCCACAAGGCGGTGTATCTGGGATGTGGTGTTTCTGATTAAACACCGGGATCGGGTGTAAGGCTGGACGCAAGGCCCACTCCATGCTAGTCCGGTACGGAGTGACGAGCATTAGCCATGTAGCCAGTAATGCCCTTCTGCAAATTTGCACCGTACCATGGGGGCATGCTTTACCCGACCAGTGGGCTAGACGATACCGTACACACCCTGCGTGGTGCCGGAGGAACAGCTATCATACGAGGCACCCTTAACAGGCCTGAATCACCCATCTTTTGCATGACTTGTCAGGCACCGTCCAGCACAGCATGCACCGTCCAGACGATGTCTTAATGTATTTACAATGAAAGCATGTTTTATATGCAGGTCAGCACTACCGTACTGGAATTTTCGGCAACTTATTACGCGAGCAGGCGAGCATGCAGGGGGATTCAAGCAATTGTCTCCTGCTCGAGGGAGGTCATTGGCGAGCTGTGGGGGCAGCCCTAATGCGGACCTCACCTCTTGCTTTATTTTGCTTGGAAGCAGGACAACATCGCAAGAACCGTTCCTCTGTGCAATTGCGTACTTGAGCCGCCATAGCTTTCAGGCTTTTCCCAGACCTACCGTGCACTTTCCAACACGCCTTATCCGAGAAGAGGTTCCCTGGGATTGAAAAGTGCTTCTCCATTCACCTGCTAGATTTGTGAATCTCCTAAGGACGAGCATCTGGTCCACTTTCCCGTCCGTCGTCCTCTTAGTTAGATTCGGGGGTTGAGAGGCGCCCTCTCTCAGCTGCCCCCTAAGCTGTACGATACCTTATCCCGAAACCCCCATCTGAGGGGGCCCTTGCTGGGCTCTATGGCTTGATGCATGGATGCCTTCATGCCATCACCCTGCTGGAACCGCCAGCTCATTACTTGTAGCTTGGTAACCTACATCACCAACGATGGCTGAACATGCATGTAGGTTCCGGTTCCATGTACGGGCGAGCAAGGAAACGTTTTCTACATGATGTCTCACATGTACACCACACCAACAAAATAATCACCACAACCATAATCGCCATTACTGTAGTACAGCAGTACAGGATGACGTATGATTAAGCAAGCTCGGACTCGCTTCAAGGTACCGCAACGCAAGCTGAAAAAACAAAAGTTGAGATAATCTCAGCTAGCCAGCAGGACATGCATAAATACCCAAGGCCAACGCAAATAGGGGGGTCCTTGTGAAGCAGCTGCCCGCGTTTCCAAAGCACGTATGGTGTTAGATTGTAAGGTGCCCAAGTACGTTTGCGAGGAAGAGAATGTGGCCAGGCTGGAGAGGAAAGTGCAGTGGCATATTGGAATGTGAGATTAGCGTAAGCGAGTTACAGGGCGTTTTATTGCACGGGCGAATTTACGTGCAAATCTTTCACCGTAGCATCAGTCCTCAGTTCACTTCTTGGAACGAACATCAGCATAGGTGCAAGCCCTCTCGCTTGGAGGGATATGCAAACAAACATCCTGATAGGGGTAAACTCGCACGCTACCGAGCATTCAACCGAGCACATGCATGCTTAGTTGAATGGTGAGATGCGACCCCCCCTTCATTTCGTGCTCGGCAAGCCTGCCACCGCGTACCGGATATGTTGGCGATGTTACAGAACGCTGCACCTTGGTTTCTGTGCGCATTGCGTACGTTGCTCGACCCCGCCGACCAAAACTACACGTGCCCAACTGAAGACATTCCCGGTGGTTGTGCAGCAGCTCTTGAGGCTGTTGCTGGCTGAAATCCATCCTGAGCTGTTGCAACACGGCTAACGCGGGCACGTCCCTATGCACAGCAAATAGCTGTTCCAAGCCAACGGCGGCGTCCATGTCACCGACAAGGCTCTAAACGTCTTATCTGTTCTTATGTTTAATTAAGTTTATGTATGATATACTTTGCGCAACTTTGTAATTTGACTTTGCTCTGAACAAGGTGCTGCATACAACTGCCTCTTCGCCAGCGCTTCATCTTCCGCGGCAGTTTCACGAGCCCAGAGTTGCAAGCTACGACGTTGGCTTTCGGTGCTTTTAGTTACTGCAAAGCATCCACACAATAGTCCAGCCTGCATGCCGCGTGCGGCTATGGCCAACATGCCCACCTGCGCAACGCGCTGGCGCGCCTGGTCCTTTTCCGCCAAGAAAAAATATATACACTTGTACAGGCGCATTTTGAGAATCGCACGCGCGCATCTGCGCGGTAAAATTCGCTCCTGACTTTTGGGCCGACATGTACGGATGTTTTATTCGGCACAGTACGACCGGACACATTTGTGCGAGGGGCTGCTTAAAGATGGGGGCCCTTGTGAAGCAGCTGCCCGCGTTTCCAAAGCACGTATGGTGATGTGGAAGGTGCGGAAGTACGTCGGTGAAATATAATGTGGTAGGACTGGAGAGGATAGTGTAGCAGTATAATGTATTGTGAGTGTAGCTGAAGCTTTCATCGTGGGCGCGTCTCGTTGCAAGCTAAGCAACGCGTATACATGACGTGTAGCATCAGTCCTCAGTTCACTTCTTGTAACGAACATCAGCATAGGTCGAAGCCCTCTCGCTTGGAGGGATATATGCAAACAAACATCCTGATAGGTAAACTCGCATGCTACCGAGCATTCAACCGAGCACATGCATGCTTAGTTGAATGGTGAGATGCGACCCCCCTTCATTTCGTGCTCGGCAAGCCTGCCACCGCGTACCGGATATTTTGGCGATGTTACAGAGACGCTGCACCTTGGTTTCTGTGCGCAATGCATATGATGCTCGACCCCGCCGACCAAAACTACACGTGCCCAACTGAAGACACACCGGTGGTTGTGCAGCAGATCTTGAGGCTTTGTTGGCTGAAATCCATCCTGAGAGCTGCACCTCGGTACCTGTGCGCAATGCGCCGACCAAAACTACATGTTCCCATCTGAAGACAATGCCGGTCGTTCTTAAACAGAATTTGAGCTTGCTGCTGGCTCAAGTCCTTCCGTAGTAGCTGCAACACGGCTAACGCAGGCACGGCCGAATGCGCTGCGAAAAGCTGTTCCATTTTACTTGCAAGGTTCTGAACGACTTTCGCGATTCTTCTCTTTACCTAATTCTGCGTTGTTATTATTTATTTCGTAAGAGTGTAACTTGAGTTTAGTGGGAACAATGTGCATTATGCGCTGCGCTACCGAAAGCAGGCGCCTTATGGCTGATTCTTCGCCGACCGCTTCATCTTCCGCGGCAGTTTCACGAGCCCAGAGTTGCAAGCTAGGACGTTGGCATTCGGTGCTTTCAGTTACTGCAAAGCATCCAGGCAATAGTCCAGCATGCATGCCGCGTGCGGCTATGGCCAACATGCCCACCTGCGCAACGCGCTGGCGCACCTGGTCCTCATCCGCCAAGAAATTTTATATACACTTGTACAGGCGCATTTTGCGAATCGTACGCGCGCATCTGCGCGGCAAAATTCGCTCCTGGCTTTTTTTGGACGAGTGTACTTAGGCTTTATTCGCGAAGTACGACCGGACACATTTCTGCGAGGGGCTGCTTAAAGAGGATGACGTAAAACCTGTCGACTGCGTGCGAGGCAGCAGAAGCTCCAGCGGTAGTACCGGAACAGCAGTAGCAGAACAGACACGGTACATGACACGGCGCCTGTCAGAGCCATCGCACAAATCCGCCGACATCAACAGATCGCCGGCAAACAGGTGCACATGCCGCCTTCTCCTCATCATCATATTCATCATGATGACGTAATGCCTCGAGGGAAATGCTTTGTGGGTACGAAAGGAAGAGAACACACGGAACCAAGATGATGACCTGCTCGAAAGCATCACCCTAAACCATTCCTGAACAGGCAGTCAGCGAGGCATTCAATGCACCCGTCCCGCCACTCTACGAGCACATGTGCCAAGCACGCTTCAGCCGGGGTATCAACCGGAATGAAAACTGCTGAGACGGTGCGCGATACTGTGGGCGAGATATACATACATACACACAAATGCAGAAACAGGGATAGGAATGACTCGATGGATGATCCAGCGGATCGATCGATCAACAGATACATAGGACGCAGAAAAGACAGCTTGGTCAGAGAGATAGATTTAGATAAACAGATGATAAATGCATGAAGCCACACCAAGGCACAACCAAGGCACAACCCAGCTCTCGCTGGCGGCTCCTATTCAGGCCAGGACACCCACATCATGTGTACGGCGGGTGGCAACTCCCATTGAAGATCACGCCACCTTCATTTCACCAAAGGACGCTATACTCGAATCGCAACAGTTATTTCTCTGTACGCATGTCAATTCAACAGTCTTTATGCCGTGTCCATGTAAACCATGTCCGATTAGCGCTGTAACTTTCACAACGCAAGAGCAGCCCTTGCGCAGTAAGGCACCAAACAAAACCCGGCAGACTCCGACAAGCACTCCCTGCTGCGGGCCTGATCCGAGTCATGTGCCCTCTTTGTTGCTTGGCAGGGAGGTTTCCCTCCCTGCTTCCGCCCTCCGCCTTCCTCCTTTCCCCTGGTGCACCCCTTGGCCGCGGTTTCGCCTCGAGAGTGCAAGGCTCTGAACCCAGCTGTCTGCCACACAGAATGGCGTGGCTTTGCACGCGGAAACACACATAGGGGGAAACATACGAGGAGAATGCTTCGGCGGTTGTTCCCGTTGGGGTATGGGAAGGTGCCCTGTGGCCAGTGTCAGGCCCGGATCGATATGTAACAATCACACAAACACACACACACATCCACGCTTTAACATTATGTGCACGCTCAGCAGATTTGCCGCTCCATGGCTGCTATTGCTGTTGCCGTGGCAGTGGACCCCAGGCCAGCACTGTCCCCCCGTACATAATACACTCATATGGCGACCTCACTGTTCCACACAGGACTCCGCCAAGAGCATAAGCACACATACACACACGCCACACACACTCTCAGCGACTACATTTATCGTATCCCCACCGTATGATACAGCTGGTGGGCAGTACAGCGTTGGCGACATGCCCATTAGGCATTCACCGCGCCACCATTCACCGGAAGGTGGGAAACCGTGTCCCTGCGGGCCCCCGGCCAAGTTGCCTGCACTGGAGGCCCCACTGAAGGTCACTAACCAGTATCCCGGAGCCAAGAAGGCATCCAACAAAATGAGCAGTAATAACTTTTTTTACTAAAATAGTCAAGGCAGAAATTTAAACGCAAGTAATCCAGCATCCACATGCCTTGCCTTTCCATCACAAGCACAAAGCATGTCAACGAGTCCCGCTCCAGCAGAGGCCGAATGCGTTTCCGTTTCGGGCGTGTCTCGTGCGAGAATCTGGATATGCGTCTGCGTGTCTCCAGCGAAATACTTTCATGTCGACTTAGCATGCGTCTTAAGGACGCGGCGTTTCATGGACGCAGTCTTATCGCCTCCTTTCGCGTGGAACACCATTTGGTGCGCATTGCCATTGCCCGCGCAAGGAAGCCGTGCAGGCAGGGGCGGGTGATAAAGCCACGCTATCTGCAGATTGAACCGCAGGACAGAGACGCGGCGACCTGTCCTCGCCCATCCCCTCAGCAGCTGTGCCCTCCCTCCCTCGTGACCAGACCATGTCTCTGCACCGGAGCCTGGTAATCCTCCCCCCTCCTCAGCCCCCCTTGCAGCTCCTCCTCCTCCTCCTCCTCCTCCCAATTTCGACAAGACCCAATCCTCGCAGCCAAGTTAGTCCCTCCGACCTCTGAGGCCTCACATCTCTCGCCAGCAGCCCTCCGGGATCTCTTTCACAACTCAGCAGCACCAACCACCGTCAATACCGGCTGCAAGTACCTCTTCGTTTGTTTGTATGAAGGGCTGTATGTTTGTATGTATGGAAGTGTGTTTAAATGATCTGAACCGCAAAATGTGTGTGGCTGTACTTGTACGGCAGCCATGTTGCCCAAAGGGGTTGGGAGGAGGAGGTAAGTGGAATGGCTCCCCATCTGCCCATCTAATAGCCCTCATCATCCCATGATGCGCGTAAGGCCCTGAATGGTGTACTGCCTGGGATTGGAGAGCTGATACCGGTGGATCTCAATGTCCTCGAACCGTGTGCCGTACTGTAAGTCGTCCAGCTCGTACAGTCGTGATACCTGGGAATGCAAGTACAAGTGCAGTGGGTGGAACACACACATACATACATACACACACATACACACGGAGGGAACAAGGAACAGGGAAGTAAGGACCAGAGAAGTAACACCTCTCCTTAGTCAGGAACAGGGCAAGGCAAGGACGTAAGATACCAGTGCGACGGGCAAAGCGCACACCCGGACCTCTCCCCGTTTCCGGCAGTTTGTGACGGTGAGTGAGGGAAGCAACTCCATAGTGCCAGCTCTTCACCAGCATCGGCTCCGCCGGGCCCTGGCTCCTCCCCGCCTTGCCCCACCCCCGACCCACGTGGAATCGGCCCCCCAATTTGGGCACTGGTGGCACGTACAGCTCCGACATCTTGTTGACGTTCTGTCCCCGGATGGTGAGGTCGTAGCCCCTGTCCGCCGTGGCGGGGTTGGCCAGCACCGCTAGCTTGATGTCCGCGTCGTCCTTGTCGTAGTCAACCAGCAACATGGTCTCGTTGGGGTCCACGGCCATGTAGATTTCCTTGGGGAGATTGGGGGAGACCCGTAGCAAGGGCGGGGCGTGATGGAATGGGGCGGAGGGATATACGCGTTGGGGCTTTTCGTGAAAACATTAGCAAAGGATAGCGTGGAGATGGCGTGGGGATACATCGTATGGGTTGGAATACCTCTCCACAACCCTTCTCGTACGTCCGCCGAGTGTGGGCAGCCCTGCTCGGCACGTCAGCAAAATTTCGTTCCCGATAACACATCAGCAACCCTGTCTGTTAACCCTAAAACCCTAAATACCCTACAATCCCCCCTGGCTGCCCTCGGGCCTGCACCCTATTGCTGTCGTTGGCCTTCCCAAGCCCCTACGTGTCCCCCCTATGGCCCCAACCACCTGCTTGTGGTGATCCAACTCCACATCTCGTAACGTCCTGCTAGCCTGCGGGAAGGGGGCGAGGAGGGGAGCCGGCAGGGAAGGCGTGGAGCGCAGGGCTGGGCAGGGTGGTGTGGTGTGGCGAGCTTTAAAAACTAAGGCCACCCCCCGCATAGCTGCTTCCCGCCCCTCTTATCCCCACATTGACATATATATGTACATATTTCATCTTTTCACTCTCTCGTCTTCTCCTTTACTTTCGCTTTCTTCCCTTGTTAAGCATTCCCACCGTCACCTAGTCATCATCTGCGCGAGATATCTGACCGCAAACCCCCTCAGCGACCCCCCCCCCGACCCCCTCAGTACACTTCTTTAACAGCGGCAACCTTTCCACACTACACTGGGCGTCGAGACGCTGAGGATGACTAGTGAGGATGGCACAACGCGGAGAAAAGGTCGGTAAATTCCGGGCGGTGTTCTCCTCTGTTGTGCTCCTCTGGACGTCGGCAATTGTCTCCTTAACTCTTGCATACAGTCCCTCTCTCACCCCACCACACACACCAGCCTGCCACACATCCTTCCATCTGCAAGTGACCCTATTTGCCCATCACCCCGACCCGCTAGCTCCGACGCGGTGCTCCTTACATAACTCCATGACAGACGAATTCCCCCTGCCATCCTCCCGGCCCTGCCCTACCCTGCGCCATATCCCGTCTACCCTTCCTGCCGCTTCAGCTAAAGCCTTATCTCTGTCCTTCATCCTCAGCTCTCAGGACCCTGTCCATACCCTGTCCCTGTCCCTGTCCCGGCCCAGTCCCATTCCGGAACCCCTCGGACCCCTTTTTGGCCACCTGCGAGAAGTCCAGCGCTCCCTTCCAGCCATGTGCACTGACCACCGCATTGGCGTTGGTGGAGGACAGCGGCTGGGCGTCAAACACCACCACTCCCAGCTGGTTGAAGTCGATGTTGATGGGCACATCGTCCAGCTTGAGCTCCTCGTAGGCTATCAGGCCCGGGCAGATGGCACGGCCGTCGCGGTACAGCCGCCGACGGACCTGACGCAGCCGGGTTGTTGTGCAGGGAATCATATGATGGAGATGATCGTTATCATCACAATAATAGTCATGATCCGTAATTCGAAAAAATGACCTCCTGACGCCCAGAGTGCGGAAGATACAGGTGGAGGACGGGTGGGGTAAAAAGGGGCCCGGAGATGGTGGCAGTGGCAGTGGCAACGGGCAGGGGAGGAGGGAAAGGAAAGTGTAAGATCGGACCGGGACAAGAACGAATGTGGATGAAGGCAAAGTTTGGAAAGGGTGCTTGGAGAGACGGCAAGCGTGAGGTTATTGCGGCCCGGCGGCTGTGAGATAACACTTTGCGCCTGCACTACATGTTGGGATTCAGTTCGCATAGCTGTATTACTGATGACGGCCCGGCGCGACGGTTGCCGGAGGCGCAGCGATTTTTTTGTTATTGGAACAGGGAGAATTTAAAGACGATACGCGTGTGCCGAGCTAGCTATTGAAGAGGCTGCGGAGTAGATTGTCGAAGCTGTGTACGACGAGAGGGATGCACTCCTAACCGGACCGTAGCGGATATGCCTGCGCTTGGCTTCAGCGAGTTGCTTACGTGTGATGATAGCGCGTTTTATTGCTGAGGCGCAACGTGGATATCAGCAAGAAAAAAGGGGTGGGGTGGGCGAGGCTCGCTCACCTTCGTGTACTGTCTACCGGAGAGAACGACCATATCCAGAAACAGCCGCACGCCGGCGTGTGTCACGTAAAGCTTTATATCGATCCTCCCAGAGCGCTCATACTCAATGCCAACATAGACCAGGCCGCCTGATTCCTGAATGGGAATGTAGCAGGCGTGCTCCTGGTCGTTCGCCAGAAAACCTGGCATTGCGGAGAACATCGCGCGAAGCGAGGCGAAACTTTGCACCAGGCCCTCGAACTTGATGGTGATGGTGGGGTTCTTCCCTTGAGATTTGTACTTGTCCTTGACGTACTCCAGTTTGAAGGTCAAGGGATCATTAAAGTGGGCAGGAGTCAAGGACGCCAAGTCGAACCCGTACTTTGCGACATAAGAATCGGAAAACGTGTCTTCATCGTATAGATGCAGCTCCAAAGTACCCATGAGCAACCCTTCGGGGGCTCTTTGGACCCGTGGATAGAAGGTCTCGTTCCAGACCGGGTTCTCGTCATTATCCTTGACAGCAGTTTTGAACTGTTGTCCATTTACGTTAATAACAATATAAGGATCAATCTCCGACAGACGGTCCGTCTTCGGTAGGTCGTGAGCCGAGACAATAGTCAGGCGTATAACATACTCGGTGACCGACATGGTTTCCTAAGCTGCCAGCCAGCGTAGAAAATGATATCTGGTGTCGTTGCCAGAAAGGAAGGACCAAGCTGTGCCGCTCGTCCGCTACGACAGGCAGTTGGCGACAATTTCAGCTGAACGGTCAATTAAGCTTGGCTGGCCGAACACGGAAATATTCCACGGACATGTATGTTTATGTATCGCACCAGCATTCGTGAGGGCCGGCCGCAGATTCTGAAAATCATCGACGTACGGCGCTTCACGCTAGGACCTATTCATGTGTAAGCGTTTCGACGGCAGGAAAGTGCAGGGAAGGCGTTGACTTGCTCAAAGTACTTGATTCTGCCGTTCTTGACTCGTGCACGTATTATGGGCATGGTCAAGTCCAAGTCGATAACCTGTTAAAGCTGGACAGCTGTGTCGTTTTAGGAAAACATGGATCCAGACCTTAAGAAACTGTACGCCCGTGCTATTGACACGCCGGCTGGCAAATGTTTTTGCCTTGTTATGTCGGGGGCTGATGTGGATGGCGACGGATTTGACGTGACCGTCTTCCATGCACGGAGCTTAAGGACATACGCCGGGAAAAGTAAGTCCAAGCGGCCCTAGGCTCCTAGCAAGCGCGATTTTCCCGGGTAGTATATCCACGTCACCTCTCCGTTACCTCTCACCTCTTATACCTAATACCGCCTTGCAATTGCGGCTTGCGACCAAAACCACACGTCCTAGGCTTCTCGACACAGCCCGACACAACAATAAGCAAAGTGCCTACACTCTGCTGCCCTGATCATCACTTGCCGTCGATATTGCCTCCCAAGAGGCAAACCAACATCACGCGGACGGCGCGCAGGAACGCGCAAGCCGCGCCACTGCACACACGAAACACAACACCCCTCCTCCAACCTGCAACCCCAACGACCGGACTCTCCCCGAAACCCCTTTCTCAACGCAGCAACCACACCCTTCCCCACAGTCCCCTGCCGAATCCAGCACAGATGATCAGAATTCGCATCCAGACCACACTAACATATCGAGAAAGAAACCTCCAAACCCAAGCACAACCCAAGCATAACCCTCCTCCTCTCCCCTCACCATGTGGGTCAGACCTCCGCGCTCCCCCCCGATGGATCAAACCCGACTTGTGGATGCCCCTGGCGCTGCGGGCCCTGGCCACCGAGACGGCGCCCGAGGGCGTTCGTTTCAACTTCAACCCGGACACCGGAGCGGTGAGCGCGGCTGTGTCCAGGGTCCAGGGGGAGGGTGGGGGGAGAGCCGGAGCTAGACGGGGGCCCCTGGGGGAAGGGGGATAACAAGTACGCGTGTGGTTCGTGTGATGCGGAACGCTCGTCCTTCCTATTTGGTGCGAACCGCATGTTATTGGTACTGCCTGGTGACCCTCCGACACCACCTCCGCTACCTGCTCACAGCTGTCCTGGACCTGGCCCGCCAAGGAGGTGGGCATGAGTGCGGGGGCCCAGCAGGCGGTGATGCTGAAGAGGGTGGAGCTGGGGGTCGGGGCAGGTGTCGGTGGCGGTGGCGGTGGCGAGGGGGGCAATGGCGGCAGTGCCAGTACCAGTACCAGTACGCCCCTGGAGGACATGATGGCCACAGTGTGGGAGTCCTGCTACCGACTGATGGTGAGGGGGGAAAGGGGAGGGGGCAGCGGTTTTGGAGGTGCACCTTGCTGATCAGGGGGCTGGGATGGGGGGAAGTAATGACCTCGAGGGGGGAAGAGAGAGGTGTGTGTGTGTATATGTGTCTGAAGGTCTGGGATTGAGGGAAGGTCGCGAGGTGGGGGTGAGCTGACACGCGGAAAGTAAAGTGAGTCACGGGACACACGGGGCGGGGGTGGCTTGGGACTTGGAGCGACGTGGGTTAGCCGGCCCGGAGGCTCTGCGCGAGGGGCTGCGTGGGGGAGACTGGTTAGGTGGTCGGCAGTGGGGTTTGGTTTGACTCCACCCTCCTTCCTGGGTTGTATGCTTGGGTCGGATCTGATACTATTACGGATGATGATCTTACCCGGTTTGTTTTTATGTGCGGGATGCCGACGCGCTTTTACCCTCCTTGTATGCCACCGGCATCGCCGGCGGTGGACCTGGACTTGCCGCTCTGTCGGCTTGGAGGTATTTCCATCGATCCATGGATTCATCGTCACCACCACCACCACCATCGTCACCAACATCATCAACACCTTCATTGTCACCAACATCGCCACCATCGTCATCATCGTGCACTCACCCGCCGGCCCCTCCTTCCTCCCTCGGCGGGCTCCCGCCCTCTCCTCTCCCCCCTCCGTCCACCATTACATGACAGGTGTCCTGCCGGCAGCTGGATTCCCAGCTTCAGCGCCAGTCGGACTGCCTGAGCCGCACCCGGAGGGAGCTGCAGGACTGCACGGAGAGACACAAGAGCCTGGTGCAAGAGCTACACGTCAAGGTGGGACAGGGGTAAAGAAGGGTGGGGTTTAGAAGGGGGGCGTGTGAGCCGCCTATTGTGTGGTAGCGGGTGGGTGTTGGGTGTTGGTGGGGTTTTGGCCGCCGCGCGATTGTTGGAAGGGATTAGGAAGGAGGAGGGGTGGTGCAACACTCCCCTCCTCCCCCCTCTCCCCCCATGCGCATTGTGTGTGGCAATGTCGGGCATCGTGCTGGTGTGTTTTTTGTTTCGGCCGTTACAGTATATTCTTTTCGCAAGCCGTAATGGCTCCAATCCGATATAATAATCCAACCCTGACTTTCCCACCATGCCCTTCTGGCCCTCCCCCCCCCTCGTCACCGCTGGCCCACCCTACCTTTCTGGGCCGCTTATTGCTAAACGAACGCTGCCGTACGTTGTCGTATCACCACTACATCACGCGAAACGCAGTAGTTTGCGCGAGTGCTGGATGCCAAGAAAGACAAGCTCATAGAGCAGCGGGCTCGCATCCAGGAGTTGGAGGAGCAACTCGCGGCCGCAAAGCAGGAGCTTGTAAGTCCCTTATTAGCTAGTGCCTGTTTGTGCATATGCGTATGCGTTTTGCTGTACTGCGCTTGAGTGGATGTGGTCGCCGTGCCAGTACGGGTGTCCGTACATGCGATTCTCGTGTTAGGGGTGGATCTCACTCGGATGTGCAAGCTGCCGCTTTCCCACGACCTGTGTTTCATGTTTCGTGCTGGCCTCTAAGCAAAGCCTAGTAGTTAGTTGTAGTGCAATTGGTCGGGCGAGAGTTCTGGAGCACGTCCTCCTTGCCGTGTTGAGAACGATGCATCCGGTGGCTCCCGCCTCCAGGCCGAAGCGGAGGCAGCGCAAACCGACGAGGAGGGGGACGCTGAGGTGTTGGAGGAGGATCTCAAGGGCAGGGAGCACCGGCGACATCAACAACAACAGCAGCAGCAGCAGCAACAACAACAGCAGCAACAGCAGCAACGGCAGCAACAGCAGCAGCAGCAACAACTTGAGGGCGAGGTGGGGCCCCTCCGGACTCGCCCGGCATCACATCTCTGGACTTCTGCTGCTGCGGCGGCGGCGGCGGACCACCACCACCGGGTAGCTCAGTCCGATAGGGAGCAGCCTTTCGAAGGACGCAGCGCGGGGGGAAGTGCGCAAGTTCCTGCGGGTCCCTTGGACGAGGTGGACCGGGACATGGGGGATAGGGGACTGGCCCGGGGGGGTTTCGGAGCCCCAACGGCCACGGCTGCGCCTGCTTCGGCGGCGTTGGGGCGAACGCCGACCTTCGGCGGCACGTATGCGAGCCTTGGCAGTACCCAGGTGGACGAGGTAAGTGAACAAGGTTGGCCAATCACCAGCTTTTTGCGCTGATGGTTGGCAGTTGGCGGTTATTGACCGACCAAAACCCCCATCCGCCCCTCGCCTTCCTGCGAAAACCCCTGATCTCCCCTCCCTAACCGCCACACAACACCTCCCCTCAGGAGCTCCTGATGGCGGAGACGCAGCCAGCTACGCGCGTGGCGCCACTTCCCGCCAGCGCCCAGCCAACGCCTCTCCTACTGCAGCCGCAGCAACCGTTGCCGCCTCCGCCACCGCAGCAGCAGTTCTTGTTGCAATCTGGCCAGGGCACAGTCTTGCAGCCCTTACTGGGGGGTCCAGGAGGGGATGGGGCAGGTAGAGGAGGTGGGGGAGGAGCGGCGCCGCGCTCATCGGAGCCGGGTCAAGCAGCTCGACAGGGGGATTCCACGGTGCTCAAGCCGGATGGCGCCGGACCCAGCGGCGGGTTCGCCATCGCCGCCGCCGCCACCGGTCGAGATGGGCCGAGTAGTACAATTGCCGGCATTCGCCACGTAGGCCGCGGCGATCATCACGACCTAAATGACGAGGTCGATGATGATGATGAGGAGGAGGAGGACGATGATGCGGCGTTAGGGCTCGTGGGTCGAAGACCAGCGGCAGGCCCTTGAAGACAAAAATGAAAATGTAAAGTAGGGTTGAGGCAGCTGTACGGCAGCTGTACGGCAGCTGTACGGCAACGTGTGTTGGTATCAGTCTATAGTGCTTTCATACTAGTGCTATTTGCAGCTGCTGCTACTGTAAAAAATTCTACAATCCTGTCGGGCCATAGTTCCGTTGACGACGATTCTGAAGGCTGCCTGTCTCTTGAGAGCATATTGCAGGATATGGGATATGGGTCTCAGGGGCTTCGTTGCAATCGGTTCGCTAAAAACAGGCGGCTCGCGGGGATTATCTGATTATTTACCGTTGCATGTGTGGCCGCAGGTGCAGGTGCCAGGGGCTGGGGCAAAAAGGCTCCGGAGGGGGATCGGTTCAGGGAGAAGATAAGAGGGGCTGGATGCGTGGCTCGAGAGCTGCGGCTTTGTGTTCATTGCGCGGAGATGTATCGTCTACTTTTTTGGCCAGTTCCTTGAGTAAAACTAGTGCTATAGCGATGGATTTTGCGCGAAATGGCACAAGAAGAAGAAGAGCAAGGAGAGCGGTAGGAAACTGGTCATTACATGATGTGTTTAAGTTGACTGGTCGTTTATGTCGTCCTCCTGGGTGCTCAGGACGCAGCACATAGTCCACCTAGCAGAGCAAAAAAATGGCAAATCAGTACACGAGTAATCAAGTCGTGTGAGAGGTATTCTCGAAGCTTCACAGCAACGTAGTGTGCCTTTTCATTCCAGCACAAAATACAAACAAACAGCGCACAAAAGGGAGCGATCTACGGAGACACAGAAAAGCGGAGAACATATGCGCGCGCGCACTTTCATTGCTGCATCGGAGTTGACAGGTAATCCATCGACTCCAGTCGTCTTAAAGCACAGGTGACTCCGCTCACGACCTCCAAGGCTCATATGTGTGCAGGAGATTGGAGAAGAAAGCCGGCTCGTGCATAATAAATCCTACAAATAAAACCCGCTTCCCTCTCTCTTTTTCGCGTTCTTCGTGGTAGAGCACAAACTTTTGCCTTGTGTGCCCCTTGGCACTGCTACACGCCTTTCAGAACTATATGTACTCTGACGCCGCTGGTCCACTTCATGATAGACCACATGGCAAGAAACACACACAGGTGCGATTTGCTTGTTGTTTGCACATTTTTTGTTATGTCCCGTCGTCCGACCAATCTATCGCTCGGGCACCAAAACCCACATATAGCGCATAATTATCCTCTATTTCTCAAAGTCGTCGCGATTAGGCAATTAGCGGGGAACATGAAACCATCCCAGCAGCATAAACAATCCCACCAGCCGTTGCGGCGAGGGCAGTACAGTTTAAGGACGCTGTTGTGCTATGCTTCTGCATTTGCATGTTCTACACAGCAAAATATCAGAGTAAAGTCAAATCCTTTACTGCGGATGTAAAAGCCGGGGCACAGGAAGGCGAGATATTCCTCGGGGCCATTCTCATGGACGCACTTTCTCTGCATGCGCAGACGGGCCAACAACACATGTATCCGAAACATGAGCCTCCACGAGCCGCATGGGAGGTGCACACGAATATCTTTACAGGTGGAATAAAAAAACGCCGCAGATTTGTCCATGCTGTTATTGGAGGTGGCCGTTATTGGAATAACATTGAGCGCATGGAACAGCGTGGCCGTGGTGAGTGGGTGATGAAGTTTAAAATGACAACATGCAACAAAGACCACGGCCAAACCCACCGCCATGCAGCCAGCCAAGGAGAAGTAGGCAACGAAATGTCCGCTTCGCCTGAGGCTGTGGTTCAGTGCGCATATTTAATGCAATCGGTGGTTGACAGTACTTGCTATACCGCACCTTGTAACTCGCTAAACCGTACCATACCGCACCTGCGCCCGCTCCACAAAAACCTGAGGACATGGTCCTCTGCTGCCGCACACTACACCCTAGCTCGACTTGACCCTTATGGCACATCCTTGACATGCATCCTCAATGTCGTACATCCTTCAACAAAAGTCCTGCGGACCAGCCGGATAAGACCTACGGGACCGATTAACACCACTCGAAAGTTGTTTGCAACTTATTCAAACAGCGCGCTGGAAACGCGCGTCATCTCAAAGATTTAAAATTTAACAACTCTCTTGTCCACATTCGCTTTTTCGTACATTTTAAGGCACTTAAACACATTTTTACTCTTCTCTCTCTGATTACCCTCCACGTGCTGCTAGGTTGCTTCTTTTTAATGGCGGGACACAATCTGAGCTCAGAGGTCAAATCTCATGTGGGACGAGATGGAACATCACGCAAGTCTACGCAACTGCCCCTGCCCTGCTTGCCGTACCGTGGGACTTGGCCTACCCCCCGGAACGCAGAGCTCTGATTTGCCGCAAAAACGGCTTCACGCGAATTGGAGCGGCGGAGCGGATTAGGTATGCAGGACTCGAAAAACGATCAACAACCTAAAACTGTCGGTGATCGGCGCCCGCGGTCATCCGGACATCCCCAAGAAGCCCCATGCCCTGTCAGCCACCCGCCAATCCGCAGGGCGCCAAGGACCACAAGGCGAAAAATGGAACCCTGCGAGCTGCCAGGAAGTTTTTAGCTGGCTCGCAGAACGAAAGTAAAATAACACCAACATAAAACGAAAGCCAACACGAAAGGCGCAATTTCACGTGCGGCGATCTTAAACAACATAAAGCACCGTATACATCAATTTATTTGAAATACAACCGTTCACAATACTTTTGTGCCGCAGTTTCAGTTGACCATCGAGAATTAATCCACAACACGGAGGCACTCAGAACCAAATCTTGGAGACATTGTACGGCACGTCGTACGCACTCTTATGTCAGGAAATTTGGCCCCAAGAAATCTTGCTATGAGCGTTCATCATCGCACAGATGACGTAAAAATGACTCTCTAATCTTTCGCTCGCAGAGGAGGCCGCGTCCCTCGCACTACAATGTCGCGTCGTACAACTGAAGCCTCGACAAAGTACGGAGTGCGTACGGATTCTTAGGGTTTGGACGAGATGCTAAATGATGTGACAACGAGACCTTGTACCTGACCACCACCACTTCCCACAAATCCAACCAAGACCTCCATTACAACCAAAACCTGAAACCGAAAACCGCCACCGGGACCAAATCTTGGCCATCAGGTCTTCAACACCGCTGCTGCTGCCTACAGAACGTTTGCCGCTGCAGTAGGCCCTGGTAAAAAATTCAACGGTACCCTCGCTGCAATTCGAAAACCTAGTAATCAAAGGTGACGCCCGGTGGGGCCCAACAAGCCCAACAACATCCTCTCAGACAGCCATATGCAAAGAATACAATAGTCCTTGTGCAGGACGGCCCAACCATCATCAAAACACGAGAAAAAACCAGGAAAATCATCATCATGCGTTCCACCTTCGTTCCTTCCTTCCTTCCTCCTTGCACAATTCCAATCGCCTATCAACCGCCGCGGTCGGCAGTCGCAAACTGCACCGATTTCCAAACCAGCACCTCCGATATCCATAATCATTCACAACATATCCATATATCCACTTCCTCCTCCTAACTTATTGATCAATTCCGCAACCTGCCAACCCGGCCATGAACACCCCGCCCATCCCTGAAACGCCACCCAGACACCCAGACAACACCATCCATTCCATTTTCGAAAGTGTCTCTCTCACAGTGATGAAGATGAATGTCCGCTGCTGCTGCACCGACCTCGCCTCCGCATCCCGCCATCGCAGCCATTCGCCATCCGCCGACACTGCACACGTCTACTTCATTCTTCAACCTCGGCGCATCAGGATCCGCGAAAGGGAGTCCACGGCGTGCCGAGCAGCTCGCTTGACGAGGACGGGAAGTCGCATACGGCCACGTGACTCAGCAAGGACATCCGCCCCAGCCGTCGGCGTCCTCGTCGGCGTGGCGGTGGGATCGCCGTCGTTCGGCACCTTCCCAGATTCTCGCGGCTGCCGTCGCGCGGTACGGCACTTCTGGGCCTTCCTAATCCCAGAGTCGCTTCCGCCGCTAGGATGGCTCATAGGCGACGTTCCTAGTGGCAAAGACTCCTTTATAAAGTCCGCTGCGTGGCTGCCGCCATCGCTGTCGGCGCTGCTGACATTGTCTGTAATGCTACAGGTACGGCTGTCGTCGTACACTGCACCGGCAGGCACATTGGCGCCGGCGGCAGCGGCAGTTGACGCCGCCGGTTCCCGGGGGATGTCACGTGCTGTCGGACCGCTTCGCGCGCTACTGAGTACGGCAGCCGCGGAACGCTCTGACGTGGCCTGCAGCGGTGACGTCGCTGCTGCAGCGGCGGCGACGGCGGCATCAGAAGAGGCCGCGGGGAGAAACGCGACCCCCAACGTCGCAACCGGGGCGACCTGCAAAAAGGGGAGCGGTCAAGGGGCCACAGGCCCACACAGCCAGCGCGCTAAGTTGGACATTGGCATCCAGAGGCAGTTGGTCGGCTCCTCAAAAGTTGAAACATCGCGCATTCAGGTCGGCGTCGTGTCGACCACGAAACCTGAGGGCCCACTCAGCTGCGTACACTCCGCACTCCACTCGTCAAGTTCGTGGACCCCCCACCCCACCCCACCCCACCTCACTTCACCTCACTTCACCCCACCTCACTTCACCTCACTTCACCCCATCTCACTTCACCTCACTTCACCTCACCTCACTTCACCTCACTTCACCCCACCTCACTTCACCTCACCTAAGTAGCCCCCTACTCTCTCACCCGGGAGCAGAAACGACCAATCGCACTGTAACCCCTTGCCGTTGCCGGCCGGCCGCGACCGCACCACTCCGCATCTGCATCCACAATCGCTGCCTCCGGATGCTGACGGCCGAGGCCAGCAGCGGTGAAGTGGCCCCTGCGGCCGCCACCGCCACCACTACCGCTGCTGTTGCCGTACAAGTGAACCCTGTCGTAGACCCCCAGAGAAGCCTCTGGCGGCGCCAGGGCTTCTGTGTAGGGCCCAAGCGGGAGAAGATCGTCGTACGAGTCATACTGCAGCACAGACAGAGCCGCTTCAGAGGACGCGCGTGGGATTACCCCAAGGGTATCAGAACCCCGGCGAGTAGACATAGAGCGCGACACAGTACGGCGGTTGGGGAAGTTAGCCACCATGCACGGCGGCATGCTGCTCAGGTAGGAGCTCGCCGGGCTCAACTGTTCTACGGCATTCCGTGGTGTAGTAGTATGCGGCAGGTATCCAGTCTGGCATGCCCGCCGGCTGCAATGTGTCAGGGGGATGTCTGTTGGTGTTGCTGCTGCTGCTGTTGTCGGTGGCAAAACCCCAGTTGACCTCGTCCGTGCGGTTGTCGGTACCTCTGAGGGGAGTAGTAGTGCCGGGCCGTCTGGCCGCTGTTGCATTAGTTGCTGTCGATGTTGCTCTTGCTGCTGCTGCAGTTGCGCGGTACATCCTCGATGCTGTTGTTGCATTGTCGCCGAAGATTCAGCGGCTGTCGCCGCCGTCGTCGGCGTTTGCGTGCTGCCCGTCTTCGTGGCGGCAAGCAACGCGGCACAATGTGTGGCTGCACCGTAGGCATTCATTCCCGACAACGTCAGGAATGAACCCGTGGAGGGCATTTGGCACCTGCGAAGTAGCACATCGCAATCGGATGGGAGCTGGGGTTCGCGGCATCTTTATCAGCAGCGTTGGTGTGCAGTTTATGGTCAAATAGTTGAACAGGCGACAGTTGAAAGAATTCAAAAAGCGACAGGCCAAAGTTATGAATGGCGGGAGAATTTATTCAAACGGAAGAGCGGGAAAGGGGAGCGGATCAGGAAGAAGATCGTGGTAGGATTGCATGTCATAAAAATGTCCGTCAAAGGTTGCGCTTTGTCAAGGGTTGTACACAAGGAGGAGTAAAGTATGTGAAGGAGAACTATTCCGGAAGTAAAGCAAATGCGCAAACGGACACAGAATCGAACGCACAGCCACGCGGCCATTACTACATCCGCTCCGCGATAAGTGGATTGCTATTCCCAGGAGCCACATGGCTAAGATTGCTACTGGGAAAACCCGACTTCCGGTCACTACCTGACCGAGCGGGGCCTTTCGGTCTCCGTTTCGGTTACTAATGCAATCGCAACGCACATACAAGCAGTGGTCACTTACTCAAATGTGACATCGAATTCGGGCCCCACGTCGAAACCGAGGATCTCTTTCAGGTGTGCTTTGAACGTGGCCAGCCCTTCCGGCCCCGGATGAACTCGTAGCTTGAATTCGCGCGTGCCCTCAGGACCGTTGTATCTAAAAGGGACGCATACATAGAATAATCAACAACAATACAATTTATTACAACACCGCATCCGTGCGTAATGCGATACCTGGATCTGGACGATAAGCTGCGTGTGCGGTCGAGTCCGAGACTTTGAGACTCCTTAAGTTTACGCATGCTGTAAACGTGATGCCAAAACTATTGAATGCGCTTGAAACAAGGAGGAACGAAAGCGTACAATTATTGCCCAAGTTCAGGAGAAGCGACTAAAAGGCGACGCGTCGCGACGGTTGCACACTTAGGGAAATCCGGCAGGAGTGAGCGCGCTTAACTTTAGAAGACGATAAAGCGTAACTATGGTTATTGCAAGAATAACTAGATATTGCCGTGCCCATTCACAGCGAACTGACTCGGCCGTTGACGGCTTCCTACTCACCGCACGGCCATCACAGGCGCCACCCGAAGCTCCTCCTTCTCACCCTCGTTCATCGCATCTGGCTTCCAAAGCGCTGGGAGACGCTTGCTGCAGAAGCGGCAGAAGTTTTCCTCTCTGCAAGACCGGCAGGCGGCATGCTTCAAAATTACTTCATTAGTATAGTGCACTTATACGACTGCAGATGACCCAAAAGGCCAATGGCCCGCAGACGCTTTTTGAGGTCTTCGCGCCATGAGCCATGTCACCAACAAAGTTACGGTAGCAAGTGCAGTTATCTTAGTAACTTAGCATCGGGAGCACTGTAGCTGTAACTCTTACCTGCGACCATAGTTAGTGAGTTGCCACCGTGCAAGGCACTCGCGATGAGAGACCCTTGGGCAGTCGCAGACCCGGGACAGCGACCCCGCACTGGAGAGACAGATCCAACATTCATCTCTATCCAAGTCACTGCTTGCATCGCACCGCTGCGCGAGGCCAACTGGGGGAGGTAAGGCGACTGACGCCACAGTGGCCATCGGGTCTCAGACAGAGATTTTGCAACGGCTTCCAGAGAGCTCCAAGATGTTTGGGTATTGTGTCCTGAATATATAACCAAAATGAAGTAACAGTTGAATAATGTGTTCTATGAAGTTGAAAAAGGAGGTTGTGACGTGGGATGCAATAGGACGATCGCTTTCCGTACAGCGCAAAGTTGAGCGCTTGTCGACAGAAACCAACTCTTGCGTCAAGAACACGGCTATGTAGGCTCTTATTCTTTTGCTGTATATGGATGAAGGATGGTAAAATTCGAGGGGTTTATGGCACGTGCCTTTAAACTATGATTAGGCATACATGGCACGTGGCTCACAGCACTACTTTACCTCCATTGATACAGCAAACAAGATCAGGACGCCAACTTACCCTCTATCAGCAGTACTAACTATGGTGTGTCCTCAATGAACGAGGGTACGGAATCTTTTATACGCTTTTGTTTCCCCCGATAGCGGATGGGCAAAGAAACGCAAATATAACCCTAACAGTATTACCAGGTTGCAAGTCCAGTGGCCACGGGAACACTCAGCCATAAATGCCGTCTCTTCATCTTCGACGTGCCACGTCAAAATCGCTTTACGTGGTGGGAGGCGGTTAGTGCTGGGCGGCATAGATGAGGGACAAAGTCTCCTCTTAGTAAGACATGAATACTGTTTGCTGAAGTTACAAATTATTCATGCAACGCAGCTGTAAAATGGGAGTTGGCGAGAGGGTGGTCCGTTTGCCGGTAACGGCCTCCTTGCTGGGATTGCGTACACCTGTGCATGCCGAAGTTAGGCGGGGTTGCAGCATCCACGTAGCTTTGAAATTGAAGCTTTACCAGATGTGGTTTGTCGCCCTGGGCCAGCGGCTCGTACAGCCTGCTGAAGAACTACATATCAAGTTTTTTAGACAAACCTCGACAAATTTGCATCTTGCCAATTCAGGCTAAATCTGTGCACCTTCGGGCCAGTGGTGATGTCTTCTAATGGTTTTCGCGGAAACAGTACGCTGCCTTGCCGGCAGCCGATAATGAAAACAATTCGTTTCGTGACGTTCCCCAACTTCATAATCTCAGATGTGCACGCTGTCCGTGTTAGACTTTTGGAGAGCATAGCCGATGCGCTCTCGATAGGTTCCGGATAGATCGTTTCTCACTACATGCAACTGAACAAACGCCAACGGCGACAGCAGATCGTATCCAACTTGCGCAACTGAACAGCCTCCAGCGAAACAAAAAAAACAGTTTTCTTCGACATTCGTTGCAATGTGCGCGGAAATATTTACTTCAAACCTGGTGTAAGGGACACTCTCTGTGTATATCCGTGTATGTTCCGCGAGCACACCACAGTAACCACCGTGTGGCCAGCCCCGCAGCGCAGCGCATCACCCACGTGCGTGTCCGTTTGTGTGCAGTACGTTGCGAGCAGAGGGTTGGGAAAAGCTGGGGTCTCCGAGGCCCCACTGGGCTATTGCTAATGCTATTGTTATTACAATTTTCCAAAGCGTCAATCACAGCGGCGTTGAAACGCCCAGCTCTGGATGTATGATCTCGCCGATTTGCGGACACACGCAAAAAAAACATAACGCCTAAATCCACAGTACCTCGCCCTCGTGGTAAGAGCCGGTAACTGAAGCCTCGTCATGCTGGTCTGTTCCGCTGCGCAACTGCCCACCAGCAGAGGCCCCACACACGTGCCCTGGCGGCCGCCTTGGTCGGACCGTTAGAAAACGCCGCGGCCGTTGCAGAAGGCCTGGCGGCCAAGGTTACTACCTGCGGGTGCTAGGATTAGTTATTTGAAGGAGGGAATGTGCAGCGCGCAGTGTGAGAAATCGAATATGACCTACGGTTCATCATTGATCAACAATGGGCCAACGCAGCGTCATGCAACCAACACCGCGTAACACCCCCACGGCAGATCTCAAGGCCAGACGCTTCGCCAGGTGTGGGTTACGTTTCAACTGCGCAACCGTCGTCCGTCCGTCTGGCGCTCGGCCCATTCGTCAAGGCGAGCACGACCATGAGCAGCAGCAGCAGCAGTTACAGTGGAGCCCGAACGGATCGTGTGCAAAGCGCCCGAACGGGCAGCAACCGCATAATATTGTGGGCCTTACATGGCTAAGCTAACTAACTTCACCTGCGATATAGCCTTAGCTAGCACATTATTACGGTAAAGCGGCATCGGGAGGCAGAATAACGGGGTTCAACCATAGGAAGTTTTCTTTGCGACGGAGCCAGAGCAGGGCAGGATGAGAATACATGCGAACTGCATCCGACTCGCCATGTACAACCGCGATCAATATGCCAGATCAGCCTCTTAAGAGGCTTGCGTTGCCGCAAATAGGCACGTAATTGCACCCTGGTCGCTTTCCTTGTCCCAGGTACATACGCAATACGACGACCTGGAGGAAGGATCGTGTCTCAGCTTGACGTAACGATACTCCTGAGTTGATAGACGCCCGGGACGGCCGAGGGGCTCCGCGGTAATGTTACGTCATGCGGTATGCATAGACGGCCCTTTGTGTCAGGGTTCGCAGTTGCAAGCTCAGCTACAGGTTACACGAAGACCCCACGCCATGCCTTCAGATGTTGGAAGCGAGCGCTTGCAGCTGGCCCTGGCAGCTGTGCCAAAGGACGTGCGCCGCAGAACCTCTGCCGCTGTGTGATTGTGACCTGGCGGTCCGGTAAGGTTAGCGCCTTACCTGCTCCCAGGCAACGCGGTGGACGGTTGTTTGGCCCTTCAGGGACGAGCTGTTTAAGTCGTCAAGTATTTCTCAAGGTGTCTGTCCAAGCTGCCCCGTGTGCATGGCCTAGTATGGCGTACCGCATTTGCCTTGAAAGCGTTTCGGGGCTGGCCCTAAACCGCACATCTACGTTACCAGGGTAGTTCGTGCGTCATGTTGGCATGGACAGTGTAAAAACGTGATATTCCGCACGCCAGCGCGCACGTTGGACAAGTGAGGGCCGCACATACTGCACATACCACCACGTCTTGTGGGCAAACAGCCAGAGCGGGCGAAGGATTTCGACCTTCCTCGCAGCTCCTGCACGACCTACTACCGAGGAAGCCATGATAGTGCCTGGGGCGCCGCAGGCATTACGACGACGAGTAGCACAGCCAAATACTCGATCCGCATTTTAAAGCCCGCTCGACATCACCCCACGTGCCTTCCGCTGCCACACCACCCCAGGCCCCTTTGCCGACTCCACACTGCGTGCGTCCTCCGAGCTGCTGTGCCGGTGGAACCCTTGACCCCGCCCACCTGTAAGATGGTGAGTCCTTCATCGCACCCCACCCACACCCTATTAGATGCCCAATTTCTCCCTTTGGAACGGCCACCGCTACAGGGCCTATCGAGGAGAGGTTATCCCAGCAGAGCTACGCCTTGGCCTCCACTTCACCCGGCGCCAACGCTGCAGCAATACGATGGAATCCGCCTTCCGGCCTCCTGCGACCCACAATCTACTCCCGCCCGGCAGCCTAGGACGGCGAAGAACGCCTCCTAAAACGCCCTGTCGTGACAAGAAACGCACCTACCCCCCCCCAGCAGCTCCAACCCCACGGAACACAACCCGTGCGTGTGGCTGTTACAGTGGGCTCCAGACTCACGAGAAGAGTAGATCCAGAGGGCCAGCTGGCCGTGCATATTACTGTGCCTGAGACCAGCAGGGCAAACAAGACTCCCACCCAGACCAGACAACGCAAGTGACCTAGACAGCCAAAACCGAACCCAAAGGGGAGGCTCAGAACCCACAACCATTACTAAATGAGGGCGGAGACCCAAAAGTCCCCCAACCCGTGTCATCTGTCATATTAGTTCAGCCCGTATCTGAACTTGTCTGTTACTTGGGTAGCCGCACCGCCTGCACTCCAGCAAAGTGCGCCCTCAGTGAATTTGGGTTGGCCCAGGAGGAGCTGGTGTACGAGTCGTCGTCGTCTTCCACCAGCTTCTGTGGCCGTGTCAAAAAACAATGTGGGGCCAGAAAGGGGAGCATGCTGGGGTTACGTTGGCAGGGCAAGTATAGGAGAAACCTGCTTTAGCCTGCTTAAGTCTGCGAGGCGCGAGGGGGCTCTGGGAGGCGGTCGTTGCGCCATACATACGGCACCTTAGCTGTTGGTGCTGCTGCGTTGTTGCTCCAGCGTTGCACCTCAGGGGCGCTAAAGACCCGATTACGCCCCCACACCTCCAAAGGACCCAACCGCCCAACCGCAAGATCCATACGGCTCCGCCCAACGAGAACCAAACGAGCTCCCTTAAGAACCGCCAAATGTTGAATTGACTGCAGCGTTTAATCGCTGCAAATTACAAATTACCTAACCCCCCATTCTGGTGGCCATGAGCCATGTCATGGTTTTTCCCAGGCATGCTAGACCCCAGGCACTCAGTGCCCGCTGCCATCATCGGTGTGCGAAGTCGGCGATTTCTAGTCCCTCAGCCCCATCCTTTCACTTCCCCGCGGCCACGTACCGCACACCAGATACCGCACCTTCTGCTCCTCCTGCTTCTTGTAGTACCAGGCCATCATGGCCTTTTGAGTATCTTGATCCACAACCTGGCAAGGTAATGGGAGGTGCACCGCATCGTAAATACTACCGCATCGTACATACTAGGGTTCCCGCCATAGTGCATCGCGAGAACGGCCCCAAGCAGAATCCTCCCCCTTGCATCAACATTAGCCGCCGATCCAGGTCGGCTTCGAGCCCCCACCCCTCCAGACCAACACCAGGTTCCGACCCAAATCAGCGTCCCCCGGGTAAATGCGCCCGTGCACCTCTATCTCCGGCCCAGGCTCGCATCCCACCCGCTCTCCGCCTCCGCCAGTCATACTCACCGGCTCCCGTGCTGGCGCCCCCTGCCCTTTCTTCTGCAGCTTTACCACCGCCTTCGTCTTCTCGTGGCGCCCCAGGTAATCGCTCAGCTTCTTCTCCGGCAGCATCTGCTTGCCCGCGAACCACAGCGTCGCCAGGTCGAGCGGGATGTCGTCCGCGGCATACTGCGGGTGCGCATGAGAATGAGGACGGGAATGGCGGACGTGACGCAAAGATAGGGCGCGCGGGGAAGGGATTGCCCAGACGGATGGACAACACGCTGCGCCACGTGCTGCTGATCGTTCCCTTGTGTAAAGGGTCCATAAACCTTTCGGAGCTCCACACGGCGCGGTACGATAAAGCTATCTTGCCCTCTCTCCACCTTCGGTTCCCCTTAGGGGAAACACTCTACAGGATACATGCATAGAGGTACCTAGCGATCCCATCTGAATATACTCCCGTTGTAATGCCCTCCGCCACGTGTACGTCATGCACGACAACAACAGCTCCACACCCAGCCAACCACGCATAATAAAATACCCTCACAAGTTACAACTATGCCCCGGGGTATACAAGTGGCGCGGTGCCGCCTTGCTCACCGATGTTCCCGCCAGATCTTCCTTGCCTTCGATCCCCTGCCGTACTAGGTCCCACTCGGGAAGACCCATAGGGTAGCAAATCATTACGGCACCGCGCACGTTGTCAATCGCTTCCTGCAGCGTCCGCGCCGTCAGCGGCACCTTCTTGCTGACCTGGTCCTGCAACACACATGGGGAAAGTGAAGGTGAAGACAAGAACTGGTGTGACAAAAAACTGGCCAGGACCTAAACTCGTCCTGCAGCGAACTGTTAGTGGCTATCCAGGGCTCCCTAGGTCCGGGTCTTACTCGTGAACCAGCAATAAGGGCGGCGAGGGGCCCATCCAGAGGCTGTGCTAGGAGCCCACGTGAGCCTCTACTCCGTGCATCCTTACCCGGCGGTTGCGCTCTGCAGTGCAAAGAACACCACCACCCTGCTTCCTACAGGAGCCCAATATCCGTCCGTCCCGAGAAGGCAGAGCCCATGTAAATAATCCCAGGTGCCGACGTCTGGCTCGCGGCCCAAGCCCGCCTCACACAGCGCTCTCCGGGTAACACAGTAAAACTCGGCTACCCTGTGAAGTGCACGAGACCGCACTTGTCCCGAAAGCACATCAGAACAACAGACGCGGCCCAGCCAGAACGTGCCTAAGCCGGGAGCATTGTGCGACACGGATTGCTCCGATCCTCTTTCTCACCTTGTGTGCTACAGCCACGGCCTCCTCCAACGTCTTGATCAACACCTTGGCGACCTCGGGGTCGCAAGCTGCATCGAGCGGAAGGTGAGAAAGGTATAAAAACGGTGTCAGCTGACCCTCTAACAACTCCGCCGGCGGGTTAGGAAGGCAGCATGGGTTGCCTGGGGGTTCCCAGGCTTCCTGGTTGATATGGGCTCCCAGCGCCAACGGGCCGCCGGGTGTCCACCGGCAGAGCGTCCGCGCAAGCTGCAGGATGCATTCATGTATTTGGGCCCCTAACCCTGTGTAATGTTCGTTTACGAGGCAACTTCGGTTAGCGCTCCCCGGAACGCGGCCCGCGTGCCTCACCGTTGCCGGTCCGCCGGCCCGTGGGGTCCATTGTGTAGTGGGGCCCTTTCTCCACCGATGTTTCTTGGTACTGATCAATACCCTGCTGGTCAGGCCGCTTTGCAGGCCCATACTTTGCAAGCTCCTCGCCTTCCGCCTTTAGCCGCTCGATGCGGTGCCGCAGATTGTTTACTTCCGCAAGCTGTCGAGTTGTTTCGTCGACGGTCGCGTTTATAGTGGTCTCGTATAGAAATTGGTCCAGGTCCGAACGCTGCCCAGAGGGTACAGGGATGCACGATAAGCTTCGAGAAGCAAGGAATGCATCGACGAGGTCCGTTCCCTAGTCGCGTCATTTTACCTTCATATGAAGAAGTACCATGGCTGATCAAATTAAGCAATATCTAGCAACCCGGAGGATGCTCCCTTAACCCTTAGCTGCTAGAGAGAGTCCGAAATGAGGCGCGGGTAAAAGGATCCAAACAGGTCAATCCTTCATGGCCTTTCCAACGGATCATTTGCTTTGTGTGTATTACTGAAGGCGTTTCTTTTTCTTCGCCGTACGACCGTTGACTTCTCAGATTATTCTATGCTGGGTTTCAGATTGACGCTTTCTATAGGGCTTTACTGTGATATGGGAAAGCTGAATTTATGGCGCAAATGCCCTGAGGGTTTGGCGCTCTTAACGACGCTGTCGTCCACGGCTTGCGGCACGCACTACCCGTGTCCTAGATGACTATATATATTAGCTATTATTAAATATAATTTTAAATGGATAAATGATTAACGGTTCACGAGAGCTAACGGCATCGACTAGTTTGACTCGGCAATGGCCGACAGCCTGGAGCAACTCCAGCAACGAGAGAGGGAGCTGGCTGAGCTCCGGAGTAAGACCTTACTATCCTTGGACCAACAGGTTTGGCCGCCAATTCCAGGCTCTGCAAGTTCTTGGGTGCGCAGCACCAGCAGTTCCCCCGAACCCCATACACAGGTCGCTGCTCGGGAGCAGGACCTCAGCACCCTTACCCAACAGGTGCGCTCACCATGGGCACGACATGTTTCGCCAATCCACCCCAATCTGCAGTACATAGATATACAGACAGCTTGCTGTCAACGTGCAGTCGAATGGACCCACACGCAACGCTCCTCCTCGATAGGCACAGCCTCTGCCAAGTCCGAAATCTTGCTGCATCTTACAAGCAACTACAGATTAACAGTATGGGTGGAGTGCATCCGATGAGCGTGCTGCAATACTGGGTTGCAGAATGGTGCGCGGCGTGACATGGCCTGACATGCACCAGCCTCTTCGTTCTGAGTCCGCCTGCCCACCCGTCAATCCAAGTACATACAGCGTACCACAAACGGCACATCCATCGCAGTCCGCATTTCCCACCCCGTAACGGCTCGTCGTTTCATCCTGTTTCTTTCCTCTCGAATCCCTCAAAACGTACACGCACCCGGTGACACCAGTTCGAGGCCCTTAGGGCGGACTTCCTTTATAATCTGGACCTGCTCCGACAGCGCGATGAGGAGCTGGCAGCATACGATGAGGCGTCCGCGCGGAACAAGGCGCAAGACGCAGCATTGCGTGGCAGGGTTTTGGAGCTGGAGCAAGTCGTGACTGAGCTGCAGACTGGTGGGGCCTGTGGGCCAGGGACGAACAAACTCTGTTTAGGGCGCCGCGTTTACGGCGTTCGGGCCCTTTGCACGCGGTCTCCGCGTGTTCAGGTTTGGGGCTAAGCATGACAACCACCAGGCCGTCACACCTCGTTCCGTCAGAAGTAGAGCCGTGGTGCTGTCGTGTCACATTTCCTTTTCCTCCCCCGCTTCTGCTTGTGCAGAACTGCTGTCCGCCCGTGCGGCTGCCGAGCAGCAGGGCTTTGTGTTGGCAGCCAAGCGGGCGGAGCTGGCCCAGCTGCTGGAGGAGGAGCGGCTGGGGCGGGTGGAGGCGCTCATGCGGCAGCGGGAGCAGACGGAGGTGGCGCGCAGGGCCCTGCAGGTCGGTGCTTTGTGCCGGGCGGGGCGTTGTAGTGCGTGTGCCGGTCCGGTCCTGTCTGGAAGCTGCAGGTGTTGCGCTCCGGGCCAGGTATTGGGCCTGACCTGGTCGAACCTAGTCTTGGACGCACACCTTCTGGGGCGCCGTCACCCGGACGATTAAGTCACAGGAGTACCCTTGTACCCACATGCGAGCCACATCGACCCACATGCATCAGAAAGGCCCCACACGCAATACAACTGCAGTGTGCTGTGCCTGGACAGTAATGAGCCAACGCTGTACTGTCACGTGCTAGCGACGTGCGGTTGGCATGCCGGGATCGGATGCCGAGGGAATGGATGTAGATGCGCCGCTCTGCTGTCCCCGCCCGCCCCAATGGCCCTTGCCCATGGCACTATTTTGGCCTGCGTGCTTCCTCCCTGCCTGCTATGGTTACTACCCACCTCTTATCACCACCAGTACCGACGCTGCTTTGCTTATACCGCCTAAATTCTATCCAATCCGGCCCCTGCAGCGCGAGTTGGAGGAGGCTCGAGAGCAGGCGGAGCGGCAACGGGCAACCCTGAGCTCGGCGTTCCAGAAGCAGCTGCAGGAGGCCCAAACGGGGCTGCTGGCGGAGGTGGAGGAGCTCAAACAGGCGAGTGGCCGAGGACGGGCTGGGTTAGGATGGTGATACAGGGCTCCCGGGGCCACAGCAAGGGGGGAAATGGCTGTCACCAGTAGGTCGATTTCCGCTGTAGCAGCCCACCACGCATGCCCAAAATCGTCACCTGCCTCCAGGCCGCAACCGCAGCTACGCGTCTGGCGGAGCAGCGGCAGCAGGAGCTGCAGCAGGCGGCGGCCCGGGAGGCGCAGGCGCTGCAGCAAACAGAGGTGAGCTCTGCTGCATGACCGTGGCCCGGGCTTTCTAACCAGGCTGCTAACAAGTGAATTTCCGTTTTCCACCTCTCCCCTAGCCCCGCGCGGCTTGGGTCCATATCTGGACTCAATGCTCCTAATCTTACGACATGCAAACACTCCCTCAAGTCCCTTGACCCGGGACCTTCGCTCGGGCTGTTCGCCTTTAGATTCAACAGCGGTTTTCCGCGGTTCTCCTTTTCCGCCAGGTAGTCCGGCGCGACCTCCGAGATCGAGATCTGGCATTGCGCGCTTTGGAGCTGGAGCTGGAAGCGCGGGCTCGGGAGCATGATGCTACTGTACGGCAACTACAGCAACAGCACGCTGACGTGGAGAGCAAGCTGAGGGTAGGTGCCTGGAATGGGTTAGACGGGAGGAGGTGCTGCTGCGTGGACGGATGGCTTGTTGCGAGCATGGATGAACGGATGGAGCAGCCATCCGATGCATCGCGTGCGTGGCAGCAATGGCAGTGGGCTTAATGACTTGAGGGACGGAGAGATGACCTTAATAATGCCTGAAGGCCAGTTGTGAGGTGGGAACATCACTTGCAGCCAGTGACGCTGGGAACCTTCTTGGGGCGGATGCCGACGGCTACCCTCTGACCCGTAGCTCCAGCCCAGTACGCCCCCCATGTCTGAAACTGTGCTGCCCGCCCGCCCTCCCGCCCATCCCTCGCCTGCCTTTCTCTTGGCGGCTGCCGTGTTGTCGAAACCCGAGTTAACCGACGCAGTGATACGCACCCATAAGCCATACCCCATACCCCATGACAGACACATCTTTGCCACGCATCATCCGCCTACACCCCCCAAGGTGGCCACCGAATCGTACGAGTCGTACCGGATCCAGCTGGCCGAGCAACTGTCCACCGCGCAGCAGTGCCTTGAAGAGCTCCGAAGTCAGTGTTTGGAGGACGTTGCGTTGCTGCAGCGGCGGCATGGGGAGGAGGTGGCGGTGCTGAGGGGCAGGCTGGAGGCAGCAACGAGTGAGCCGCGGGGCTGGGGCTTGGGCAGGGGGGCTGGCGGGCAGTGGGGCTGGCGGGCCAGATCCTTCTGCATGTGGCACCGCGGTGGGTAGGGAAGGTTGCAAATGACTCGTGTGTGTGTGTGTGTAGAAAGCAGCACATGTGACGAGAAAGACGCTGGCTGGTTGTGGCCAATGGAAAGAGGCTCAGGGGGGCGCTGTAATTGGCGACATCCACACTGTGGCGGCTGGCTTGCCGGTTATCTGGACCCCTGCACTGCATTCCCCACCCACCCAAGCCAGGAAACGCGCACAACACACATACACAACGCGTATACACATTCATATACGCATCCATTTGCCCTTGTGGCAAATTAAAGTTGTACGGATAAAAATACATCTGCACAAATGCAGGTCGGGCATTTCACCTTACCTCGCAGGCCGTGGCTCACAGCTGGAGGCGGAGGCCTTGGAGCTCCGGAACCAGCTGCGAGCGGCGAAAGAGGAGGTGTGTGTGCGGCCTGTGGGCCCAAGACCGGGGTTGTATGAATGGGCTGGGTTGCGAGTCGAGAGTCTCGGGTGGGAATGTCCGCTCGGTTTGGATTTCCACCACACGCGTCCCCCTAGAACGTGCTCAGTACCCCACCTCCCATACTCCCCACCTAGGTCCCCATTCGCACCCACATGCACATGGCCCCGGGTCCGTACCAGGTCCGGCGGTATGATTTGATGACATACATACACACAGCTACACACACACACACTCGTAAAGCACAGAGCTCGCGGTGGCGTCCTGCTTTAGCGCTCCGTCATGATACAGTAGTTCTTGTGACGAGGATTGGCCCTCGTGATTGTGGCCGCTGTCTCCTCAGTCCAGGGCGTCCTCCCTGGAGCAGCAGCTGGCGGTGGAAAAGGCAGCAGCAGCGGAGGCCATGCGGCGGGACCGTGACGATATGGTGGGTGCGTAAGCGGGTGGGGTGGGGAGCCAGATGCGTGTACGTCCTGCTTGTGCTGCCTCTGGTTTACTCCTTCACGGGGCCGTGGTGTACATGCTTTTTGCAGTTGGACTCACTGAGACGTCCTATCTCTCTCCGACAAACGCACACAGCGCATAAAAAGCACGCGTACGCACTTCCTCTTGCCATCTTCAGCGCTTACTTCTCGCGGCTCAGTCAATTGAAAAACCCTCTTCGCGGATGAAACCTAGGAGCGGCGCCTGCGGGACATCGCCGGTGAGCACGCGCAAGACGTACGGCAGTTACGTGAGAAGCTAGCGGAAGCTAAGGCCTCCCTGGAGCAACGGCAGCATGAGCTGGAGGTGGCTCGGGTAAGGCTGGGGGGAATGTGTACAAAGCGGAAAGCAGCTTTACCTAAAAAGTCAACATTTAAGCGACGCGTCGCGTGTTATACATTTGTCCTTGTCTTCACAAGCATGTAAATTTCAAATTGTATTTTCAAACACGTGTAAGACTTATGCGCATTTCCTTCAATGTCAATGGAAGTCAACACGAGAGCAGCTAGCGGGACATCACCCTAATGGGGAACGGAGAACGCCGGGTCTCGGGAGTGCATGTGCAATGTTCCATCACAGCCCCCTCGAGCTAGGAAGGTGAAAGGAAGGAGGGCCCCCTCTCGCCTGGGTCCGCACAGAGCACCTGGGCCTGCACGGCAAAAGGCCGACCCGAGGCTGTATCCATGCATGGATACATGCATGCATGCACGCATGGAGAGGAGCTACCTCGCGACGTCTTGACTCGTGCTATCTCGAACAGCGGTTTTCTCACCTGGGCCGTACGGCACGCAGGAGCAGTTGGCTGCCTGCCTGGAGCGTACGACACGGACGCGGGACGCGGCAGCGCAGGCGGGGCCTGTGGGCAGCGGCGGCGCCGCCACCGCAGCCGGTGCACAGGGTGCCGCCGCGCCGTCGCCTAGGACCGCAGATGGCGATGAGCCGCCATCTCCAACACGTCCTGACGCCGGCGGTGGCCCTGTGCACCGGCAGCTAACGGCCGGCAGACCCGCGGCTCTGACGCTCGCGGCGCTGCAGGTGTGTGCATCTCTGTGTATCATGTGCGCACGCCTGTTTACTTCGGAAGGAAGCGCACTCGTGTAGGCGTGTGTGTTCAGGGCCTCAGAGACATTATTTGATTATTTGCTTTTTTGATTTCTCACTTGGGATCCGGCGGGAGCTTGTGAGGAGACCCATTCCTGGAATACTTCCTGGAATACTGGACTACTACCTCCCTGGCCGTGTTAGCCGTGTTGACGGTGTTCCCCTTGTTAACTCCTTCACTGACCCGGTGTCTGCCCTCCTTACCTGACTGGCGCAGGAGTCGCACGACTCACTGCCTGAGTTCGGCGCCTCGCCATTGCTGGACCTGCCGCCCTCCCCTCGTAGCTCCGCGTCCTTCTGGCTGGGACCGTCGTCGGGGCCAGGCGCCGCAGCTGCCGCCGCCGCCGCTGCCGCCGGCCTCCTAGGGCTACAGGTAGGCGGACATAAGGCTTGGCTGCGGCAATCATAGGGTCCTTTCTCTACTTTCTAAGGGAAGGCCATTTGTCGTGCTGAGCCAGTTCTGTGTGCCCATTAATGTCCACCATAAAGCATACCGCTGGGCCCCGATATCTACTCTGCTTTCCTAACCCTTTCTGGACCATGACCATGACCATGGCCCCGACCCGGCCGGGGCGTTGTGCCACGCAGGACTTTCCCCGTCCCTGGAGCCCGGCGGCGGCGGCAGCTGCCGCCGCCGCGGCCGCGGCCCGCGCTGCTCAGTACCTTCGCAATTCCAAGGAGGGTCTGGACAACTTGCTGAGGCCGCTTAACCGATCCCGACTGGGCCTTGTTGAGGGCCAGCAACAGCAGCAGCAGCAGCAGGCAGGGGCCGCCGCCGGTGGCTCGCAAGGTCCAGCCACAGACGCAAGGTGCGTTCGGGGCCTAAAATGCGTCCTGGTGTAACTCGTTGTGGCTAGGCAGGAAGATTGGGAAGCACGGGTTCGGGCGCCTGTGGTTCCGTGGTTTCATCCTCCACTCGCGGCTAACTCGCGACAAACCCTTGTTTTGCGTCTTCCACCTGGTCTATCCGTCCGTCTGTCCGCTGTAGTGCCGTCGCGACGACGGAGGCGGCGCTGGCGGAGGTGGAGGCGGAGAACCAACGCCTGAGGAGCACCCTGGCGGTCATGCGTTCGGAAATGGAGGCGCTGCAGACGGCGGCGGGCGCTGCAGCGGACAGCGTGCTCATGCAGCACCCTCTGCTGCTGCTGCAGCAGCAGCAGCAACAACAACAACAACAGCTGGGCCAGGGCTGGCGTGTCGGCAGCGGCGGAGGCGGTTTTGAAGCGGCTGGAGGTCCTGCGGATACGGGTCCAGTGGATGTGGGCAGGCAATGGAATGCAGCGGCGCTCATGGCGGAGCTGCAGGAGAGCGACCGGGACCTGCAGCAGGTGTGTGTGGGGTTTATTGACGTGAGGCTGCGGGCAGGAGCTGGTGTGTATGTACGCGTGCGTGATTGTGTTAAGAAGGAACCACAGTTGACGCCAAGACTTAAAGTGAGCAGTGTGCACGCCACGTCAAACCTTGCGGCTCGTTCAGGTGGGGACCACGTTTTGAAGCAGCTAGCTGCAACGCACACTCCACACACACACACACGCACACATGCACACGCGCCTGGAAGGCGTTGTGAAAGCGCTGGTGCAGGCATGAGCGCGGATGCGTGCTTCCTGTCATGTGCCAGGCAAAGCAAGGCAAGGTCCCCAAGACATGCATACGAGAGAGGGTGTACGGAAGGCAAAATAGCCCGCAAGGACTTGACGGCGAAGCGATGCGGTGCATTGAGCGTGGCTCCATAGGGCGGTGACCACCCGCCTCCCGTAGAAGGCTTTTACGAAACACCGAACTGACGGTACTGCGAACTATGACTATGCCACTTCACTCTTCCTGCACAGGCCTTGGAGCATGTGGAGCTGCTTCAGCGTCAGCTGCATGCTGCACGGGCCGTCGCTACTGCAGCTGCAACAGCTGCCACGGCAGCGGCAGCGGCAGCCCCGGCAGGGCAATCGCCCGCGGCTGCTGGTACGGGCTCACACGACAGCGCCGCAGCGGCGGCGGCAGCCGCTGCGGTGGCAGCGGAAGTAACGTTCCTACGGCAACGTGTGAAGGAGCTGACGGCTGCCAATAGGGCATTGCGGCGGCGTGCCATGCATCTGCGGGCCGCTAATGCAGCGAACGCCGCGGTGGCAGCGGAGGAGGCGACAGCTGGCGCCGCCGTCGGAGCCGCGTTCCCAGCGTTCAACGCGTCAGAGGCCCAGGTCCAGAACGACGCGGCAACGCCTGCCAGCGGCGGTCCGGGACCGGAGGGGGCAGAGCTGCCGCCGGAGCAGCAGCTGCCGCAGCTACGGCGGGAGCTGGAGCGCGCTCGGTCGCAGCTGGCGGCTGCACGTGAAGAAAATGAGCGTCTGATGGAGCTGAGCAGTGAGGTGCGGGCACAGCGTGACAGGTGCGCAATGCAGCTGGCGGCGTACATGGCCACGTCAGCGGCAACGGCGGCCGCAGCCGCGGCTGGCGGTGCGCCGTCGTCGCCGATGGGCGCCTGGCGGATACAGGACTTCACCTCGCAGCCCGCTCCTACCTTTGGCGCTCCCTTACCTGGCAACAGCCCCACTCACGCGTTACCGCTGACAGTGGCAGGAACAGTCCCGTCGGCGCCGGCCTTTCCCCTGTCGCTAAGCCCCCTGCTCACCTCCACCTCCTCATCGCCTCTGGCCGCGACGCTGATGCCGATCTTAGCGCCGCCCACATACCCGGGCGCGGAGGGATTCCCCGGCGCTCAGCCCTACGGCTATCCATACCCGTACGGCCTTGTAGCGCCCTGGGGGGGTATGCCTCCAGTAGGGGGCGCCGTGGCGGGGCCGGGGGTACCGTACTGGCCGCCGCCGCCGCTGCAGCAGCAGCAACTCCAAAACGCAAAGCGCTCGCCGGAGGGAGCTGGAGGAGGTGCGCGTGTGGTGAAGTTTGCGGAGCCAGTCGAGCGCGAGAGCGCCGGCAGCGATCCAGATGAGGGCGGCGTGGGTAACCGCGGCGGAAGGTCAGCAGGCGGTCCCTTGAGCTCATCTCCCGTCAGGTGCCGGGGCGGGAGGTCAGCGCGCTGGGAGGGGGTTACCCCTCCCAGCGATCAGTGTAGGAGGTGCTCGGGACTGGGCAAAAACCAGGCTGGGCGAATTGTGTAATTTTATGCGTGATCTTCATCAATCTGTATTTCCTAACAGGCACGTGTTTGGAGGGCTGGAGGACGTTGCGGATGTGCGGGTGTACAAATTGCAATGCGGCGACCCGCGCCATTTTCGTGGCCGCGGTTGGGAATTTGCCCTACATCCATCCGTCTTCCATTTTTCGTGTCGTTTTCATTCTTTCCGCTTTCTCTTCCCCAATCACTTGCTTTGATCTCACTTGCTTCCGCTCCATGTCCTTTTCCCTCCCTTCTGCCGGGCCCCCCTCCCCACACATCAATGACCCCTTTTCCTTCCAGGCGCCGGACCTCCGACGAACCGGGTCGATCAGCCTCCTTGTCCCCGCCGCGCTCCGGCGCCTCCGGCCAGAACGCGAGCCACACCAACCACGATCGATACCGCCAGCCCCGCCAGCACTCCAGCTCCAATCCCAACTCGAACGCCAGCACGCACCCGCGTGCACTGGTCACGACCTTTGACCATCTGGCAGCCGCTGCTACCGTTAATACCAATATGAAGGACACCTTGGGCAGCATCGACGAGTACCAGTCATCAGCCGCTGCCGCCATCACCGCTGGGCCGGCTCCGGCGGCATCCACCCGCACGTCGCCGCCAGTAGGCCTGACAGCTTCGGGCCGCGAGACGCAGTCCCAAAGAGCGGCACTACGTGCGCTGCACCGACGGCGGGAGCAGCACCAGCAGCAGGCCGCGGCGGCGGTGGCAACAGCGGCGGCGCTGCGGCAGCGGGTGCGCAGCTATACAGTGGTACGGGACGAGGCCGGGGCGGACGACGTGCGTGGGGTGGCGAGCGCCAGCTGGCCGGCAGACTGATGGTGCCAGGTCTCTCTCGGAGGATGGGGCCTGATCGTGGATCGCCTGATAGGAACGAGAAAGGATGTTGGGGCCGCATTGGGGGGAAAGACGAACCACGAACGAGTGAAGCTGCTGCCAGGGCAAGAGTGTACCAGACGTTGGACCGCATTGGGGGGGGCTCATGTGTTGCGGCGCTCTGGTCGAGCCTTTTCGTCGTGTCGTTTTGGGTATTTGCCGCATATCACCGCAGCGTCCATGGGAAGTGCGCATGATGTTGAGTGTGATGACCCTTCACACGCTTTAAAACTGCGGTGGACATGTGTACCAACTGCATGAATGAATGTGCGCACTGAATGGATGGAGCAAATCTGTCGCCTGAAGATTAACCCGCCATCTTACAAGGGTGTTAGGGATTTGGCGAAATGGACACCGGTAAGCTGTGCAATTGTGTGAAGGCGCATCAAACAATGACGGACCCAATCGTGAACTGCCTGGGGAGCTGGGCCTTGTATGCAATAGCGGTGTATAGTGACGCGATGTTGAGATGAACTGGTGCACACGCCAGGTTTTGCTAAGGACCGATGGCTGACGCTCAAGCAGCTGTGGTGGACGCGGTGGTGGGGGCCGCAAGGAGGGCGTGGGGGCAGCCATGGGCTAACGAACGGATGATCGAAAGGAGGTTGCACGAACGAACGGAAGCTGCGTATCCTTGCTGAAACGCCAGGAGGTCCCTGGAGCAAAGGGATTTTGCTGGCCCTGGCGCCCCGGTGGAACGGGGACCTAGGTTCCGGCCGGCGGAGCAGCAGCAGCTGTGCGCGTGTATGATGCGGTGTCGGGCGCTGTAGCTGTGCGGGTGGGTGGTTGTGCATAGCCCCTCAGCACCCGACAAAGTTTGTAGGTAAACACTGGACGGGTGTGCGCGCATAGGACGGAATCGACATGTGGGGGTGCGTCGTGCGGCAGCTGGTGTGAGTAGCAGCTTGGGAAGTAGTCTGGCGGCTGTTAACGGCATGAAGATTCAAGTTATCAGGTTGGTAACCCTGAACTATCCAATTTGGCTGGGGCTCGATGCGCATACGTTGCGGATATCCCAGTCACAGCACAGACGGCTAAGCGCTGGACTCGGCTGGGCAAGCGAGAAACGCGAGGCCATGTCACCCTGCATGCTATTTGATTTAGCCTAAAGCATGTGCGCCGACCTCGTACGCTCTAGGCAAATTCGCCGGCCTCGGCCTCGGCGGCCCTGGTATTATGAAAAGCCAGGTACCGGCCAAAACAGTTGCTGCCCAAACTGCCCAGAGGGAGTCCTCAATCGCTGTCCTGCTAACCTACCGTCAGCCCACCGCAAACAGGTGAAGGAAAAACGAGAGATGAGCTCCCAAGCGCACCATCATCCTGCGCTGCTGCCCATCTTTGGCGCTTCCACACGCATTGCCTCCCCGTTGCACACACCGCCGCACAATGCACGCTGCGTAGCGGGGCATAGCACACCGCAACAACCCCCACTGAGCCCTACCCGCAGGGTTGGACAAAAGCCATAAGCCGCAGCAGAACCAAGTACCCACCTCAAGAAGCCCGGAAACCAATTTGCGCCAATGTCCTCACTTTACACACAGCTGGATGGATGCCATCCACCGCACCCAGCACACGTCTGCCACCTCCGCCCGCCGCTTAGCCCACCCAGCGCGAACTCTCTACACACCGTTGACGTCGCTTAACCACTTCACTGGCCCAATACTTTGCACTCCCGAAGGCTACCTGCCACTTCAACGGATGACTGCACATATTAACGACACATGAAAGCATCAAAAGGTGCTAAAGCACATGACGACAAAAGAAACAGCTCGGCACTCACGCTGAAGCACCCGAATGAACCCGACGCAAGGCGCACGACCACGGCCCACCGGCCAAGCGGGCATCGTGGCGTTGGGAGTGGGGTAGCCCCGCCAGCTGCGCACCTGTGGCGGCCCGCCGTCCGCCTGCCGCCCCCCCCCTTACGACGTCGGTCTGCCCGAAGCGCAGCGACCCTCGAAATAGAGCAGTGAGTCAGCTGGAGGCCATCTTCAACCTGGCAGCATAGCTCCGACTCAAGACGTCTGGATACACACGCATGCTGATCCTGGAGGCCGGGAACACACAGCGCGTCGGGCTGTCAAGAGGTTCGTCCGTATGGACTCCGCTCCTCTCACTTCTAGTGGCAAAATTTATCGCTACAATGAGATGAGATGTCCTGCTCTAAACCCCCATTGTATCTAGTGTTGTCTCGGAGCGTAGCCTCCGTACAGACACATTGACACACAGGCGCACACACCAGATGCAGCTGGGACTTCCCCAATTTTATAGGGGCGCCAAGCAAGCCGAAATCCATTCAACAAAAGAGCCCCACTCTCATTTCCCCTCCCGAGGCCGCGAGAATGAGGGCCCCACCGCTTCCTCTGCATTCGCAACTCCATAGGACATTCCCACTTATCACGACGGGCTGCGTGTCAAGATCTGATCGCCTAGGGCTATATTGCCGCGAAAATCAACTCCTGCTTGCCTAATACTAAACCCAACAGTGTATTGCGCTCCTATCGCACCATGCTACCATAGCAGTGTCAGTACTGCACGCGGCACCCATCTCACCCCCTCCCCTTCACCATCCCGCGCCTCGCCTCATCACCTCGCAATCCGCCCGCCCGCGCGTCTTGCTTCGGTAACCTTCGAGCCGCCATAAGCAGGTCCAGGAGTCGGTGACAGACAACTTTTTTAACACTTCAAAATGTTCCCTCGTCAGATGCCCTTTCCCATCTGCCTTTTCTTTAGGGTGAGATACATTCTTCGGCCAGGTGCGACAACCACCAAAATGCACCAGAAAACGCAGGCAGCCGCCCAATGCGAACCGACCAGTAACCACCATTCTTTTAGCTGCGTTAACCCGAGTGTTCATGACCCCAAGTCAAAGGCAAGGCGTCAGCCAAAATCCCCAGCCCCGCATGACTGTGCGGCAATGTGGACACGCACATGCAGCAACGCAACTCCAATTTATTTCCCAAGCGGGATGGCACCTACCTAGCCTGCTCGGCAGGGACGACGTGCGCTAGTAGTTTCCCAAGAGGTTAAGGTTCCGCACGCAGTCCCTGTCCGGTGGGTGTCCCTCGTGAACCTCGCACCTGGTGAGCCAGCGGGAGATTGAAGATCTTTTCCCTTTTCCTGTTCACTGCAACCACGCAACTGCTTACACACCACCCTGTAGGCGTTTACTAGGGCCTCACCGAGCACGTAGATCTGCTAAACTAAACGTCGGCTCATCATCTCACTGTAATCCGTCGCCCTGCCTGTCATCACGCCACATACCCGCGGCCCTTCGTGCATTGTTCACCAAGACCAAAACGGAATGCAGGAGAGCAGGCATACGAACTGCCGTGCCTACCGCGCCGCGACCATCCCACTGCCATTCTCAAGATTTCCGGCTGCGCCCGCAGCCGCGGCTGCGGCTGCCGCAGCAGCAGCTGCCGCGGCCGCCAGCATCTCTTGACTCGCTGCTGCCAAGTGGGCAGCATTGCCGTCGAGTCCTGGCAGCCCCATCACCCCCCCAGCGCCCGTCTGACCCGCTAGGGCAGCTGCCGCCGCGGCTGCGGCCGCAGCTGCCTGCTGCTGCTGCTGCGCGTCCAGCGGCCCCAGCCCCGGGCCGACACCTAGCTGACCGCCAACGTCCAGCGGGCCGCCACCACCGGCGCCCCCGGCGTCAGCGCCTGCTGCTGACGGCACCAGGCCCATGCCCTGCAGGTGCAGCATCTGCTGGAGCGTCTCCTGCTGATGCATGAGCTGCTCCGCCTGCTGGGCCTGCAGCGAGCGCAGCTTGGGCGCGTACTTATCGATGAGAAACTGTAGCACGGCATCAAACTCCATGTTGCGATGGTCGGGCACACACTTGAGCATCAATCGCCAACGCCGCTTGCACTGCGTAGGGACAATCAGAAGGAGGCAGGGACAGCGACAGCAGAGCGTGACGGAGAGCGTTTGAAGCCAGAAAGTAACGAGCGAGAATTTGCCGCTTGACACGATGTGGATACGGGCACCGTTACCATAATGTGTACCATCCTCTTGCGTACGTACTGGAATCCTACGGTAAAACGTGTGCCGATGTGTGCGAACCCGTGAATGCCTGTGTGGTCCTTCCCGTACTGTTCTCTCCCCCTCCCCCTCCCCGTCCCGCCTGTAAAACATTCTTGATGCCTGTGTCGCACGCCGATTTCCCTGCCCAACGAGCTCATCGAACTCGACCTCATGCCTACCCTTCCTTGCCGCCATCCCCCCCCGGAGCAGCCCTGCGTTCCTTCGCACCTGGGGTGCCGTGCGTCCCTCCACCAGGGAGTCCCAGTTGACTTCCCACTCCCGTGTTGCACCGGACAGCAGGAGAGACCGCAACATGCGCCGGTCGTCACCGGGACCCCACTCGCCACGGCTCACCATGCTGGGACAGAGCGCATCATACCTGCATTCACATGCCGAAAAAGTGAGTCGCAGATGTACACAAGGGACTAGGTGCAGATTCGATATGATGAAAGTAACCTTCTTGACGCGTGAACGTTTCTAGGCGCGCTCCAACGCACGGAACGGGAAACGCGAAAAGAGGTTCGGGGAACCGGCCGATTGTCGGATGCAGAGTCAGCTGGACGGCAAGGGCAGGAAATGCCCGACAAGGAGGCGGATGTCCCGCTCCAATCACCGCACAGCTCCCTCGAGACAGAGGCATCCCAATTGGTGACACCCCTCAGCCAGCCTCCCTCCCAGCCTACCGTGGGGGTAGGTGGAGCTTACCCCAACCCACTCACACTCATCAGACCTACGCACTTGCCCACAAAATTCTCGCAATCCCCAGAATCTCTGCCCATCCGCTGCAACTAGTCCACGCACCATTTCTCCTTGCACTGTTGCGGGTTGCGCGTCCCCATCCGCGCTGCAATCGCCTCCCAGTTAATACCATCCAGCACAATTCTCCGGGAGCCCTTCACGGATCCGGGCCCCTTGCCGCCAGGAGCCCCCACACCGCCCAGCCCCAGGCCGCCGTCAGGACCGCCACCTGCTGCCACCCCCAGCGCTGCCGCCATACTCAAACCGGTATCCACCAAGACCTCGGCCCGCGCCTTGCTATCCAGGTGCTCCTGCACAATGACCTGCAAACGTGCCATCTCCTCCTGGCTCCAAGGACCTGAAGGGGGGACAAGCCGGAGCCAAGTCAGGGCCACATGACGGCAAGGCGGGACTATTAGAGGAAAATGCATTCAATTGACATGCAGCCGTTGTCTTCAATCACGCAGCCGCTGTCCCCAATAAAAATGTACCCAATCCGACGACAGGGACGGCCCGGGCGGGACGATCAGGAGAGGCCAAAGTGTTTGTTCGTTACTTAACAAGGGCACATGCGGAGAAGCGAGGCGCGGGGCAAGGCTGAAGAGCTGAAGGAAGCTGAAGGCACCCTGGCTTGGCACCCGCCCAGGTTCACACACGGCACCAACCTCGCCTAGTTTCCTCGAGACTCACCGGTGGTCCGCTGCTGGTTAATCCCTATGTGGCGCCAGCGGTCCCTGCACTGCTCCGGCAATCGGCCCAGTTCCTGGCCAATGATCTTCCATTTGCGGCCGTGCTGGTCCACCAGGTCAAGCAGCCGCCGGTCCTCCTCCTCCGTGAAGTGACCCTTCGAAAAACAAACATTTCGAGCATTTAGCGCAGATGCCACCAGGCGGCACGACGCAGCTCAGCGCGGTGAAGTGTACAGTAAGGCAAGAACGATGTTCCCGTCTCCTTGCCGCCACCTCACGCCGTCGCGGCATAGCGGGATGGGCCCACCCGCCCGCATGCACGCCCACAACGCACAATTAACCAACCAGGCCCTCCTCAACGATATGTACGATCCGGTGTGTTAGGGCCTGCTGCTGGTGATGGGATCAGTTCCCTCAAGCAGGACAACATGCGCACAAATATAATGGTCGCGAATATAATGCCTGGTGCGTGGATAGAACACGATCTGGGACCCGTATATCCAAGGCTGTCTAGCATCCGCTGGCCTCCGGCTTCTGCCCACTTGTTCACACATTTCTGCCACCCATCCGCACGCGTACCTTATAGTTGCCCGAATGCAGCACCCGAGTCAGGTGTGCCCACAGCGATTTACGTGTGCGGTGCGGTACGGCGGCGGAAATCATCGTAATCATGCCGTGCATGCCCTCCCGTTGAAGAGAAAACATCCAGCTCCAGTCCGTACAACTCTTGCCATGCGCCTGTCGTATGTTTTTAATGTCGGCAATGGGTAGGGGTAGAAGGATTGGAAATTACGATGGGGTACGATTACGAATGGCGGCGCATGCATAGCATTCGGCCCGACCCGGCGCACCTCTGCGTACTGCCGTGCGGCGGCCTTAGCCGCGTCACTCTCCGCCTGACTAAACGGTCCCGACTTCACATCCGTCCGCTGCAGGTCCTCGTTCCAGGACATTGTCGTCATGCTGCAATACGGCAAAAGCACGTGTGCCAAGGCGCGGTGTGGTAAACAGGTGTTTGTCAAACCAGCTCCAACAAAAGGCACGGAACAATGGCAAATAAGCCGGGCTTCCTGAACACAGGAATACAGGATTACATCTGTGTGAAGCTTCGGACCACCGAGCATGACATCGCGCAATAGAATCAAGGTGGGGCACAGCAGTACAAAATAGGGACCCAGCGACGTAGGTGTCGATATGCCGCTGGGCTGAGCCGACAACCTGCCGAGAAACGGTGCAAACAGCTTCGCCTGATACCGTGAAGCACCTCACCGTTTAGGACCGCCTCTTTGCGGCTTGTTCAGCTCCATCATGGCAGGATCTAACAAACCCGCCGCCGCCGTGGTCGTCTGCAATCCAACCGCACCCTCCTGCTGCTGATGCGCCTGCTGATGGTGCTGCTGCTGCGCAGCCTGCGCTGCGGCCGCCGCCGCGACAGCTGCCGCCGCCGCCGCCGCTGCCGTAGCGTCCGAATGCTGCTGCTGATGCCCGTCGACACTAACCTGGACCGTGTCCTGCAACCCGTCCAAACCCGCCGAGCCGTCGTCAGTCATCGATCCGTAACCTCCTGCAGCGCCCGGCCCTAGCAGCTGCCCCGCATTGCCGCCAAACAAACCCAATGGCAGCCCCGGCAGCTGCGGCGCTGCTGCGGCCGCAGCCGCCGCCGCCACCGCAAGCGCCTGCGGGTCCAATCCCGGCACGCCTCCCGACCCAAGGCCACCATACGACGAGCCGAGGCCCTGGTAAGGAGCGGACCCTTGGGTCGGTACCGCCGCCGCCAGCAACGCTGCCACGAGGCTCTGCGCCTGGTTTCGGAACCCGTCACCAGAGTCCAAGCCCATGGCGTCATGCCCGATGGGCTCCGCTCCGCCAGGGAGGTCCTGCTGCGAGCCCCCCTGAGGTCCGCCCGCGGCGGCGCTTCCGACGCTGGGCGCAGGTGCCAGCGCAATGCCGCCCGTGCTGGGCGCACCGACGGCGCCAGCAGCGGCTGCAGCAGCGGCTACTGCCGCCGCCTGCGCCGCCTGGACCCGTGCAAGCTTGGCGGCCGCCGCCGCGGCTGCGGCGAGGCCCGTGCTGGCGTAGTCGTCGTCATCGTCATCATCGCCCACGGCAGCTTCCTGATTTGGAGTAAAGTCCCATGGGTGTTTGGGGAGGGGAGAGGTTGAGACGCGCCTGTTTGTGCACGGCAAGCAGTTCACATCTCCAGGCACGGCACATCACCGGAACCTTCAGCAGTTCCTCTTGGCCACTATTGAGCCAGATGTATCTGCATGTGCTGTATACCCTTTGCGGCGCTGTGCAGCAGCTGCCGCTGAGCAGCAGCAGCGCTTTTTGTTGTCAAGCCCACACCAGCAGCATTGTGGGGCCTATGGCGGAGGAAGAGGCCCCACAGCTGCGGCTCTAGAGAGGCCATTGTAACTCCGCGTGGATGGCGTCGTACCAAAATCTAAGTCCCGCATCGCCTGCCCATCCAAGCCCGTCCGCTGGTCACCTTACATACCGCCGCCTGGCCATCCGTAACTTGCCAAGAAAGCGGCAACCGCGTGCCATTGCGTAGGCCCCGAATCACACGCGCCCGCAAACACACACCCACCTGCAGCTCGCGCTCGGCGCGCTTGCGCTTCTTCTCACTGCGTTTGCGTGTCTTCCTATCGCCAACAACCCGGCCACCGTCCATACTATCGCCCTCTCCCAGCTTCTTCCGCCGGTCTCGTCGCACTGCGTGCTGCTGCTGTTGCACCAAACACAGCCCCGATGGCTGCTGCTGCTGTGCAGCGATAACCGAGGGCGGCACGGACGCCGCAGCGGCAGCAGCGACTGCTGCCGCCGCGGCTGCTGCCGCCGCCGCTGCGCCCGCGTCTGAGACCTGCTGAAACATTGGCTGCCCGGTGGCATCCATGCCTGGCATGGTGCCGGCAAGCGGCGCAAGGGCCGCGAGTGCCATAGCCTGTTCCAACAGCGCCGACTGCTGCACCGCCAGGTCACCAGGCGGCAGCGCATGCAGGCCTTGTTGCAGAGCTGATTGCTGCTCCACCACTTGCAGCGCCTGCTGCATGATGCCGGCGAGGTGCAGCTGAGCCGCGGTGGGATCAGCGCCTGTGAGATCAAGCGGCAGTAGATGTTGCAGCTGCGCCTGTGCAGCCGCGAGCTCATCTAGCTGCTTCTGTTGCTCCTCGGGGTCCTCGGCTGCGGCAGCACCAGCGCTGGCTGCAGCGGCAGCCGCAGCAGCCGCAGCCAGGTGATGACTGACCGCCGCGTGCTGGGCCTGCTGCGCATCTAGCAGCTTTTGCTGGTCCAGATGGGCGACAATCGCACTGGCGGATAGGGCCGCTTCATCGACCATGTGGGCGTGGTGCTCCAGCCCCATGGCTTGCGCGTGCTCAAGTGCGGCCTGCGCCTGCTGAATGGCTGCCTGAGCGTGTTCTAATGCCTGCACGTGGTCCATGGCGGCCTGGGTGGCGTGGTCCATGACGGCCTGCGCATGCTGGTCCAGTGCGTGCACGGAGTGCAGCTCCAGCGTGGCGGCCAGACTGGTTGCGTCCAGTGCGCTGGCGTCCAGCTGCTGTCCAGCGTGGTTGTATGCAACAACGATTGCCGTGTGGCCATCTTGGTTTCGTAAACTGTTATCATGATGTATGACGAGCTCCGGCTGGAGTTGCATGATGCTTGAAGAGCGCCCTCCAAAGACACCAAGGCAACGCTGACTTGGCGTCACTGCTGCCTGAGACTGTCACTGTAACCCTCACTGTCGCACAATCCCTTTCCGCGAGAACACCTCCGTGACGAGCACGGGTCGGTGGGTCAGTTTGCGCGCGCTTGCCTGAAACGCAGTCCGAGTGAAGCTGCAGTAAAGCAACATAATTTATAGCCCTATAGGTAGTTATCTCAATAATATAATGTCCCTCTGTGTTTCGAGGGTGAGGGCTTACCCTTTGGGCGAGACGCGTAGTTAAGGCGTGTGCTTCAATCCACTGTCAACACAGCCGCCTCCGAGCCTGGGCGCACGCCCAGGCGCGCCGGGGAGGCACAGAATACGCTTCTGTCGGTACTGAGCCCAGGGCCCCGTCCAAGTGCGGCCTCCCTGGCAGAAGCTCCAGGGTCCGACTGGTCCAGGGGGACTTTCGCTTGCGTCTTTCTTCCAAGCAACAAGAGCATATAAAATGTTTTGTTTTACTCCTTACGATCCAAAGCTTTAAGGATGAAACATGAGCCAACAGAAAGGATTGAGCCGCCGGAGCACAGGGCCTTGACAAGTGGTGTACAGTACGTCACTCCGTGCGCTAAAGCCCCAAGCACCAAAGGTATAGATATCATAGCGATCAAGTTTTGTATAGGATTTATGCTTTAGTGATCAGGAATGATGTAAGGACTTTGGTTCGTTGTTACGGCCTCGGGAGGACGAGCTTCTTTCACCGGAAAACAGCCTTTTCCCTGTATATTATCGACTAGAACAAGCATCAGTGGTTTAGGCGAGCGTTAATCATTGCTCTCTGCACCAGGCGAAGAGGTCCATAAGCATGTGGAGGCGTTTGCCAGTGCTATGCCATCGTGTCCATTACTCAACCTCCTGGACTAGTGTTTCTCAAAGCCGCATAGCAGCAGATCAGGCCTTGTACCGAGCGTTCACGGGGCTGCGCCACCGAGGCGTCAGCTATCAGCAAGGTTGTGTTACGTCAGTGCGCGGAGGGGGCCTGCCAGTAGTCTACCATGAGGACTATTCGGCGCCACAGCTGACTCCGGGTCATCGTTTTCCCATGGTGTGTGGATCAGGGTACACACAAGACCGGAAACCGGCAGGGGGAAAGCCGTTGGGTTTGCGCCAGCGCAAGGCACAACGGAAGCCGCCAGACTCCCCATGAACGAAATGGGGGAATCCACTGGGGTGTCCCAGACACTTGCATGCACTCGGATGCATGCATGGTTCACATCCTCGCTTTGGAAAAACAGGCTTGGCAAGGTCCCAACTCTATTCGGTAAAGCGTTCTCTTGCCCCAGCGACCCGGCCCACGCATCCATAAAATCCACTCGACATTTAAAGCTGTCTTTACCAGCTCGTAGCCCTCTTTACGGTTTCCATTTAACGCGGAGGTTGTGCGCTACCGGATTCCCTAATTTGCTGAGGGCGGCTTGGCGAAACAAACACCATAACCGAATCCCGCCAGATCCGATTAGGAACCCCCCATACGGAAAAAAAGGCCAGTTCCACATATGTGCTGTTCTCAGCGCCCCAGCAGGAGGCACCTCCACGTTTGCCTCTTCTGGATTTGTCATGAGTACAATTCGACGATTCCAAAACGCCGTGGTGGTGGTTGTAGTGGGCCTGAGCGTTCATGGATCACATCAGAAAAGTTTGCCCCAGTGGGCCACTTGGGAGGGAGACAGGAAAGCACGGAAGGGGCCATACGGGCCGATGTTGTAGAGGGTGGTAGAGCTGTGTTCTAAGAAACGTTCCATTGAATGCGCGAACCTGCGTAGCACAGCCCTCACCGCCACAGCAACACTTGACCACCGCATGTGCGTATGCCTGTATGTATGAGATTATTTGTATGTTGGTTTTAACCCGAGGTTATTGTTATGTAAAACCGGGCCACGGGGAGAACCATTAGCCGTACATATGTGCGTAAACGCTAGCTTGGTGAAGGCAATAGCGCTCACACTCACACTAGCCCCGCAACCCCTTTCTCAGGCCATATTCCGCCGCATCTACGAGCAAATCCTGGAGCAGGTGCGGTGGGTGCAGCCGGCACTCAGGCGGCTTCCAGTTGGGCCTCGTCCGATTCGGCGGATTTCCTTTTCCCTGAATCCTCAAGCGGTGTCCTGTGTGTTTGAAATGCCCGCTTGCTCTCCTAAGCGGGGCCCCGGGCCGCCGCGTTCTTCCTCTCCTTTCTCCTCTTCTCCCCTTCCCTCCCGTCCCCTCCTCTTTGTCGCACGGGGTTAAGCCACTACGTCCCATGGCCTTCCCACGACAGCCGCATCCAGCTAAAAGGA